>NC_068278.1:57478783-57626283 GCF_025860055.1 Xyrauchen texanus | reverse complement strand
CTGCTGGCCAAGCTCGACTTCAGCCTTAGAGAATGATGATTTTATGAAATGTGAGGCAAAGACCAAGAAATGTTTTAAAAGCTAAGCCTTGTTTATGATGTCGTTGTTCTCTTCTAGCTTCATAACGAATCAAACACAATAACTTAAACCAGCCAACGCTGGTTTGCTGGTTTAAGCTGGTTTAAACTGGTCTAGTCTCCCAGCATGACCAAACTGGTCTTCATCTGCTTTAGCTGGTCAGCGAGTAGGTCTCAAAGCCTGATCAGTGGAAAAGTGTCCAAAACCAACAAGACCAGCCTGACCAGCAATCCAGCTTAGTCTGGTTTCTCCACAGGAACCTTACTCATAATTTATAGTAGTTCAACAACAGTCAGTCTACTACAATTTTGAAAAGCAAGATACTAATAAAAAGTAGCCCAACTAACAACTTAGGGATGCTATATGGGTCGGTGGTAGTCTCACATAGTCCGGCCTATGACTGCAGCATAGGTCTGGGGTCTATAGCACCTTCATTTGACCAAGCACCGCCCATTTAGACAGGAAAAACATTCTAACTGACATGTAAAGTGACCAATCACAGTCGAATTTTACATTATGTGGGTGTTATAATGGTAGGGTTATAAGAAATGTATCATATCATAATAAAAGACCGACGTGATCATTTCTATAATGGCGCGCATGTTTCCGCGAGGGATGCAATTATGCAAATTCTGTGATTATTTTGTCCTCAAAAAGTGTCCGTCAATTGTGGAAGTTCCACTGAACCAGTTGAACGAGAAAGCATTTTACAGTTTTTTTGCTAAAAGCATCAGAGAGTTAGAAGATGGACTTTGGGCGATCCGTGGGCCTGTTGTCTGAAGCTGAGAACTGAATTGGTTTGTTTGTTGTTGTTGATATAGTATTTCTTTTCTAGCTTCTTTGCTAATCAAACAACAGCAACAATGTTGGGGAAGTTATTTTGACAGTAAACTTCAACCCTGCTGAAAAAAGCTGAAGCAAGCTAATACTGGTTTGCATGCTGGTCTTAGCTAAACCAGTCTGCTGGCCAAGTTAGACTTCAGCTGGTCTGGTTGGATAGCAGATCTTCCAGCCTTGCCAGCGGAAAAGTGTTCAAAAACAAATTAAAACCAACCAGACCCGCCTGACCAGCTTGGGAGACTAGCAATCTGGTTTAGGCTGGTTTAAGAGGTGTTTTTGTGTTTTATATTTTTATCTAGGACAGTATTAAAGGAATATTCTGGGTTCAATACAAGTTAAGCTCGACAGTATTTGTTGCATAATGTTGATTACCACAAAAATTCCTAGTTTAAAAAAAAAAAAAAAAGCAAAAATCGAGGTTCCAGTGAGGCACTTACAATTGAAGTGAATGGGGGCCAATTTTTTTAACATTAAAAGGCTCACTTTTTCAAAAGTATAATCACAAGACATAAATGGTATGTGTTTAAAGATGATTTTAGTGTGATATAATCAGTTACAGACATATTCTGAGTTAAGTTATTGCCAATTTTACAACTTCGTTACCATGACGATGTAATGTCAACAAACCCTAAAACAGCAGTAAAAATGACAATTTTTACAGCTCAAATAATACAAACAGAATAATGAATTTAAGTGCTTTTAAAACATTATAAGCTTCACATTTCTGTTTAAACCCTCCAAAAATTGGCCCCATGCACTTCCATTGTGACTCCTCATAACCTCGATTGCTTCTTCTTTTTTTTTTTAAGAAAACAAATGCTGTCGAGCTCAACTTGCATTGAACCAGGAATATTCCTTTAATAATTTAATGTAGTTCAACTAAAGTCAAGCTCGCTAATCTTTTGAAAAAGTAGTTAGCTACGCAACAAGCTACTGATAAAAAGTAGCTAGCTACATTGAAGCTATTTGGGGCAATCGGTGACTCATTCTTTGAATCGGTTTGTTTAAATGAACCATGCAAACAAACGAATGGAGTTTTTGTTTGTTGATGTGTTCCAGCATAATACTGAGTCAACACAGTTAGCATTGTGTTGCTAACAAACTTCATAGCTTATTCACATGCTAGCAGTTACCACGCTAGTAATCGTGATGAACTGAAAGCAGTGCCCCAGTGAGTCGTTATCATCTATGTGATCAAACTGTTCTGTAGTAATAGGTAAAGAGGTTTAATCAGATGTGGGCTGGTGTCAGAAAAGAAAAAACAACATCCACTCACTTTCGATTGCTTGTATCAGTTTTGACGCGTAACCTTCAAATTTAGCAGAGGGAAGTTACAGGCTATTTCTGGCCCACTGAGGAGGAAGACATGGCCTACTTTGAACTGGTGACTGGTACTAGGCAATCCCACACACACACACACACACAAAACACTGAGGTGTGTTAAGGTCATGGAGAACAGGGAGATGTGTGTGCCAAATGCCCCTAAATCAACAAGATTTAGCCTGCAAGTGTAACTCCCAATCTTGTGCAACAGGAATCGTGGAGTATGATGATGAATAACAGACCTTAGAAAGTGCAACCAAAACTAACAGATCTGTCAAAGACTAAGGAGTCTTGCCGGCATAAGCTAATTAAACATGTTTTCACGATTCAATCAATTCCCGATGTATAAAATCAAGTCCTATCCAACATGTATTCTCATTGAATGTATTCACACAAAAATATGCCACATTATGAAACTAAAATAGGTCGCTAGTGTCATCCGATGCTGATTGGGGAAATAATCAGAGGGACTAAAAGAACAATTATATAAATTCAATTTTGCACAAATCCCGAGTAAAACGGCAAATTAACAATTCAGAAACACGTACCTTCCACCCTGTTCCTCTCACAATGCTATTTTACATTATCAAATCACTTTAAATCTAGTGCATTGTAAGGCGATACATTTTAATGTTACATAACCAACTAAATTTATAGGCTTTTTTGAGTGTGATGAAATTGCGCGGTAGCTCAACTGATAGCGGTTGCACTTGCGATGCAAAGGACCGGGGTACGAGTCCTGAAGAGTTGACACGTGAGCCGAAAGTTTCATAAAAGCACCACAAATTGCTTCGGTTGCTTCAGGAAGTGCATTTTTCATGTTGTATTTGCTTTCTGTGACACTTTCGGTTAGGTTTAGGTTTAAGGTTTAGGATAGGGATGGTCGGTTTTGTTGATGTTTTAGCATGTAAACGCGTTCAGTGCAGGGGCGAAAATTTCATCAAAATGTTGGGGGGGACAATAAACATAACAATTCTCAAGAGCAATTTTTGAAGGGGATCCCAAGGGTTTTTTGTTGTTGCCCCGTTTGCATTTGTATTACTTTATTTCTTAAACAATTATTTTAAGAATATATCATTATATTATTTACAATACACATATTTTAATGATATTTTAGGGGGGGACAACCCTCAGATGGGGGTCCTGACCCCCCACCACCAGCGATTTCCGCCTATGGTTCAGCGAGAGATGCAGATATGTGGTGGTGGTGTAGTGGTCTAAAGCACATAACTGGTAATCTGGTAATCAGAAGGTTGCTGGTTCAAGCCCCATGGCCACCACCATTGTGTCCTTGAGTAAGGCACTTAACTCCAGGTTGCTCCGGAGGGATTGTCCCTGTAATAAGTGCACTGTAAGTCTCTTTGGATAAAAGCGTCTGCCAAATGCATACATGTAAATGTACAGTAAATGATATAAAACAATGGAGACTGTGTGCAACATTGAAAGCCATCCGTGAAGCACATGTTCATACAATAACAGTCCAGACATACAAATAACACACAGAGGGCTGCACTCGCTTTTCCTCCAAAATAAAAGCTCCGTTCATGGAAAAAAATACGACATACATATATCACTACTGTATAGTTATGCAATATTCACTGTTATAATAATAACAATAATAAATCAATAATAATTGTATTATATTTAAGCAATATCTGTGATGCTGTGTTGTGCAGCACTTTATTTGACAAAAGTTACTCCCATGTTTCATATGGCTTGGATTCAAACATGCTGTCCTCAAATCATCATTCTCACAGGATTGTATTTGAAAACCGCAACATTACAAAAAATAAATAAAACAAAAAACAGGTTTTGGCATCGGTGAGAACCGCAAAGCATTGGTACTAATACTCTGTCTCCAAAAAATGGTATCGAGACACCCCTATAATATAAAGAAGAGAGCTCATTTTGGCCATTTTAATGTGAAGTGAATGCCTGAGGTTTGATGGAGAAGTGTGGAGCGGAGGTTCTCTTCGGGGCCTGAAATCTGTCGGCATGCCGCACGCTCTTAACGGCATACTCCCGGCTGTCATCACCTCCAGCTTTGTAATCCAAACAGCACTCACATGCAAGCCTCCAACTCTGGAGAAAACCATCCAAAACCCTCCCACCTTCTTCTGTTTGAAGCTCCTTAAGGGTGAGAGAAACCAGTTGACAAATCATCTTAAGCTAAAGGAGTGAAGGAGCAAGGGAGGAGAGGAGAACATTGCGTGGGTCTGGGCACGAGAGGCTGAAACTCGATCCACAAAACAGTTTTCACAGAGAGTTGTTCTTTTTTTTGCGGAGGGAGAGGGGTGGACGATCATAGAGACACACAGAAAAGAAAAATCACAAATTAAATGTCTCAATTGGCAGCAATGGGATTAAAAGGAGGGTTTTGCTGAAGGAATGTTCTGGGTTCAATACAAGTTAAGCTCAATCGAAAGCATTTGTAGCATAATGTTGATTAACACAGAAAATAATTACAACTTGTCCCTCGTTTAAGCAAAAATCGCACTTACAGTGGAAGCGAATGGGGCCAATGCTGTCAAGCTCTACCGTCTTACGGTGTTTCAACAATTGTCTCATTTGTGTCTATTTTTCTTTCTCAAGATTGGACGAGACATTTCTGAGACTAAGTTGATGTTTAAATTAAACATAACTGAGAACTTCGGAACAATAGAGTAACCTCTGACCAATAAAATGTTCCTCTGGGGAAAGCTGCATTCGCCATTCACTGCCACACGTTTTCTCCAGAGTTCACTTGTGCCTCCAACCCCCGTGTCCACAAACTGAAGGAGTTGAAGTGTGTTTAGAGGTCCTGGCAGCCTGCTGTGGCGGGGATCCTGGATTTACACCCGGATACACACCCCTGGATGGGCTGATCCCTTTGACAGACAGCGAGCACAGTAGATCTTGTGGTTTCTAATAAAACTGAGTGCTTGCTTTTTACAATGTGGCTACCCCGCTTGCCTTCTCATTTGCAGATGAGTAATGGGGGGTTTGAAGAGCAGGCGAATATGACTACTATTTAAAAGGCTCAAGATTTTCAAACTGATCTGAGGCTGACCTCTTTAAATGAACTTTTCGTGACATCAGATTGCTAAGATCAGAGTAATTTAAACATTTTGAGTGAAAATCTCAGGATGGCTTCACATTTTCAGGAATATTATGCAAACCTCAATAACGTTTACTCACGTTAAGAAAACTATGTTTGGAAAGCTTGAGTGGTGGTGGCGTAGTGGGCTAAAGCACATAACTGGTAATCAGAAGGTTGCTGGTTCGATCCCCAAAGCCACCACCATTGTGTCCTAGAGTAAGACACTTAACTCCAGGTTGCTCTGGGGATTGTCCCTATAATAAGTGCACTGTAAGTCGCTTTGGATAAAATCGTCTGCCAAATGCATAAATGTAAATGTAAAGTAACGAGTCGGAAGCAACACATGCATAGTGATTAAACTACTTCCTGAAATAGGGTGATAAGTACAAATGTGTTGTTGGAAAAAACTAAGCAAATTGAGGTGTAATTTGTTGTGCTTTATAAGGTAAGCATCACTATTGTCAATGCTCATAGTTAGGATAAGAGATTTGAAAAACCCCTAAGTATTAAACCTGACGTGTAACTCCTCCCGTTTGTGCTACAGACATGAATGAAACCTTAAATCATGCAGTTAGATCACAGATCTAATGGAATGTGGAATAGATGGGAGGAGGGGGGTTCTCCTGCAGACCACCTGCACTCCACACATTAGCTCTGACCCATTGGACGTCAATACCGGGAGAGTCTGTTATGCACCTAAACTCTAGATAATGAGCTTCGTCTCAGTCCATCTGTTTAACACACTTCCAAAACTGCACTTGGCTGAGTATATGAAGGCCCGTGGATGCTGTAATCCACCTGCTCCAATACCGATTTTATATGCAAGACAGGACAGAGAAAAACACAAAGATCTCGTCACTGAATTTATCTTAAAACCAACAATGAATAACAAAATAGGTCTGCAATTTATGAACACTCTAAGGCCATGTCCACACAAATTGTTTTGTGTTGGAAACTCAACGTTTCCAAAGTTTCAGCGTTTTCAAAAGTCTAAATTTTTGGAGAAGCAAAACGCTGTTCCAGTGTGAATGAGAGATGTAAACATCACAAAATTAAAGCACTTTCAATCAAAAACGTATTAGTATGGATGTGATCTAACTAAACTACTTTTGTTCTATATTGATTCTATAAAGCCTTTGGATGTTAGCATGTGCTGTTAGCAGAAAACACAGAAGCAGCTATAGAAATAGCTTGAACAACTATACGGTCAGATATTTTTTAAATGGTTGTACTGTATGAATTACATTAGTTTGTTTGATTGATTGCCGTTTACTCAAATTTACAGCCATAGTTAGCACGCTAACATACATACTGTAATGCAACATGCACGTTAGCATAACATAACAGAAATAATGGTAACATAATGAAAGTCATAAAAGATATGGAAGATCAATTTAAAGCAACAATAATCTAATATTTATATTTAAAAGCCAAGTTTTCAAATCACATGATAAGCAACAGCCATCAAAAATGAAATCTGCAATGTTTTGTCCATGAGTTTCTGCCCCACTAGCATCTCCAAATGGAATTGCAAAAAAGCTGGGGTTTTTTGTGGAACTGTGGAGTTAAATAGGAAATGGTGAAATAAAACTTGAAATATATACTAAAACCTAACTGTGAGAATTCTGTGCAAGACAGAAGGACAGTAAAAATCCAAAAATCTCACCACTGGATGCATCTGACGGCCAACAATGGATAAACAAAACAGATATAAAAGTTCTGTTTGATTACACTATACAACTGAATCAAAATGCATCTTAACAAACCTCACAGTAAAACATTGGCAGATAACGAACACCACTTTTTGGTTAATTCTGTAAAGCCTTCAAAATGTTAGCAAGGACATCTATGATCAGACATTTTTAATGATTGAATTGTATGAATTACATTAGTTGATTGCTGTTTACTCAAATTGATGCTCAAACTTGGCACACTAACATATATAATGCATAATGCAACACACTCGTTAGCAGTAAGCTAACATGCTCAATGCTAATGCAATGAAAGATGTAAAAGGTAACAAGAAGATTGAAGTATGACGATCAACAATGGATGAAAAAAAATGGGTAAAACAGTTCTGTTTGATTAAACTGTATGACTGAATAAAAACACATCTTAACAAACCTCTCAGTACAACATTGGCAGATTATGAACACCACTTTTTTGGTTAGCATGTGTTGTTAGCAAGGACAGAGAAAATGGGAATAAGTAGAACATCTACGGTCAGATATGTTTAATGATTGTACTGTATGAATTACATTAGTTTGCTTGATTGTTGTTTACTCATTAAAGCAGACATTTAGCATGCTAACATACATAATGCAACACGCTCGTTAGCAGTAAGCAAGCTAACATACATGACGCTATTGTGATGAAAGATGTAAAAAGTAACAGGAAGATTGTCTAATGTATTTTTTTATCCCCTTTTCTCCCCATTTTGGAATGCCCAATTCCCACTACTTACTAGGTCCTTGTGGTGGTGCGGTGACACCCCAATCCGGGTGGCTGAGGACAAGTCTCATTTGCCTGAGGCAGTCAATCTATGCATTTTATCACGTGGCTCGTTGTGCATGACACCGCGGAGACTAGCAGCATGTGGAGGCTCATGCTACTCTCCATGATCCACGCACAACTTAGCATGTGCCCCATTGAGAGCGAGAACCACTAATCGCGACCACGAGGAGGTTAACCCATATGACTCTACCCTACCTAGCAACAGGCCCAATTTGGTTGCTAAGGAGACCTGGCTGGAGTCACTCAGCACACCCTGGATTCAAACTCTAGGGGTGGTAGTCAGCGACAATACTCGCTGAGCTACCCAGGCCCAGACGATTGACTGTAATGTTAATCTAATACTTAAATTAAAAGGTCCGAATTTGAACCATATTACAAGTTCATCAAACACATCAGAAGATAACTGTATTATGAAATCTACAATGTTTTAACCTTTAAAGGGGAAGTGTACATTTTCTGTGCTACTAGCATCACCAATCGGAAGGAAACATCATAATATCAATCTCATGTTCTCTTATTTGTTAAGGAACAGAGTTGCTGGGGGGCTTTTACAGAGTCCCTCGCCTTCAATTCCATATTGTTCCGTCGTCTCTTTCTTAGTGCTCATTCTCCACACGAATAAGTGGATTAGAGGAACAGGCTTCCGGTGGGTACAAAGCGACAGGGGAGCTCCATGTCACAGTGAGTGATAAAAGTGTGGGGCTCAACTTTACAGCCGGGGCGGAAACACGGGGGTCATACCGCTAATCCCATTATAGACACAACAGACCACAAGAAAAACCGAGAGCATCTGGGTGGTGCAGAGAAAAGGAGGTGAACTCAAGCAGTTCGGCGGGACTAAAAGGAGAATTTTATTGCACAGAGGTTGCTCTTTCAGAGACTTTATGGAGCTCTCAGTTATATTTCATTGAAGCATCAACTTTGTGGCAGATGTTACTTTTACAACCGCTCTGATCTGGTCAGAAAAGACCCGGTGGAGTACAGTAGATATACAGCATGCCTCACGCATTTTGGATTATATGCATGAACAAATGACATTTTATTATGCATATATGACATTTGTTTTTCACATGTAACACAAGCGTTTAGAGTTGCTGGAAAGAGCACCACCCATATGTAAGTGGTGGTACCACTCTTCATTTTGAGTGAAAAAGCGGATAATTGGAATATTTACACATTGTATCTGTTTGAAACAAATATAGAATCATGGTTTATATTCGAAAAGATTTTTAAATAGAATAGAATTTATAAAGAACATAAATGTCCACCCAGCAGATGCAAAATGGGCGAAAATCCAATAGACTTCCATTGAAAATGTCCCATTAAAGGAATGTCATAGTCACTTTGGCCTGTAAGCTGGGCCGTAGCAAGACATTCTGGGCCATCTGACTATATATTGCTCTGGGCCACTTACATATTAAAATAATACAGTTTCGAATTTGTTGTGCACCCCCTTAGACCTTTGGGCCCCTAGAATCGTTACCAGCTTTCACCCCACTGGCTACGGCCCTGCCTGTAATCAACCATCCCGTAATGCCCCAGACACCACATAGCAACATCCTTATAACCAACCAAAACACCCCGACACTAAATATAAACAAGTATAATAAAAATCTAATTTAATGCTTTTATTTATTCGTTTATTCATTGTTGTGGAGAACCCAAATGCATTTTTGCCAAATACAATATTAAGACAAGTCAAAAATGACCCAGACATAACAGGAGGGTTTAAGTTCCTTACCAGCTCAACTGGTAGAGCATGGCACCAGCAACGCCTTGATCATATGTTCGATTCCCAGGGAACCTACAAACTGATACAACATATACTCCCTCAGATCATTTACACTTTGGAGAGTTGAGTGAGAAATGTTTGTCTGATGACAGACTGTAGTATCTTGGCGAATCTGAGCACAGTCTTGGGGAGAGCACGTGTGAGATTGCTAGGGTTTTTGTGTCATCATAGGAAATGTGTTAGATTGACCCGCTGGTGAGATGCCGTGTGTGTCTGCATGTTTGTAGACTCACACATATTTATGACAATCTTTCTCTCCTCAAATGATCTGTATGAAGCAAAGTGAAATTTACTGCATGCTAGGCTGCGCCCTACTCCCCATGCAGGGGTAGAATGTGTGACGAGGGTGCGAGAGCAGGTCTGCAGGTACACAGCACCTGGGTGGAAGCACTTGACAGAGTCATGCCAACCTCTCTTCACAGCTGGGTGACAGCAGCAGCGAGAGGTGATGTTTGATCAAACATTCCAGCCCAGAAACAGAGAGAGAGAGAGAGAGAGAGAGAGAGAGAGAGAGAGAGAGAGAGAGAGATGTAGAAAGCCTAAACTGCTATGAAGACATCCAGCGAAACATCCATTAAAAAACAACAACAAATCTTAGCTGGGCAGAATTAAGTAGAAACACGGTAAAAAAAATTGTAAATTGTGTTAAAAAATATTCCAGGTTCAATACAAGTTAAGCTCAATCGACAACATTTGTTGAATAATGTTAGTTACATATATATATATATATATATATATATATATATATATATATAGACTTGTCTCTCCTTTTCTTTAAAAAAGCTCATATTTTGCTTACAGTGAGGCACTTACAATGGAAGTGAATGGGGACAATCTGTAAACGTTAATATACTCACTTTTTTAAAAGCATAGCAACAAGACATAAACAATGTGCATGTAAACATGATTTTATTTTGCTTATATTAAACATGATAAAATTGCTTATTAACCTTTTCTGTTTAAAGTTAAACTACTTTTACAACTTTGTTGCCATGATGATAACATTTTGAAAAACCCTAAAACGACCATAAAAAAAAAAGAAACTTTACAGCTCAAATTATACCCACGTTTTATTCGAAGAATTAATGTAAATGTTAACTATGTCAAATTTCTGCCTTTAAACCCTCCTTAAAATTGGCCCCATCCTCTTCCATTGTAAGTGTCTCACTGGAACCTCAATTTTTGCTTCTTTTTTAAAGAAAAGGAGGGACGAGTCAAAATAAGTTTTTTTTTTGTTATCAACATTATGCTACAAATGCTGTCGAGTTTAACTTGTATTGAACCTGGAATATTCCTTTAAATTCACAGCTCAGGGCAACACACGTGGCACTAAAATTATACAAAAAACATTAACTAAACAACATAAAATGCAACATAACACGCCCCAATTTACAAAACTGATCATTAAAAAGAAGAACAATAATAATTTCAGTAAAATATAATTAAATGTGATGGGTCGCACTGTTGCACATTGTATTGTTAAACATACATTTTCATTGTTAACAATTAGGTTAATTAAGAGTTAAAGTAAGAAAGAAAGAAAAATAATGTAAGAAAGAAAGATACCGAGAGGTTTTCACACACACACACACACACACACACACACACACACACACACACACACACACACACACACACACACACAGACACACCCACAAACAAACACCCACACAGACACACACACACGGACACAAACAAACAAACAAACACCCACCCACCCACACACAAACACCCACACACACACACACACACAAACACCCCCACACACACACACAAACACACGCACAAACAACCCCCCCACCACACAAACACCCACAACCTCACACACACAAAAACGTGCACAAACCCACGCAAACCCACACACACACACACAACCACGTGCACAAACCCACGCACAAACGCACAAACATGCACACACTCGCACGCACAAACACGCACACACACACACAAACCCACACGCACACACACACAAACTCACACACACACACACGCACACACACACACCCCCCCCCACAGACACACAGACACAGACACACACACACACACAGACACACACACACACACACACGCACACACACACAAACTCACACACACACACACGCACACACACACAACCCCCCACAGACACACAGACACACACACACACACACAGTTCCTCTGTTCTCTCATAAATCTATTATTCCATTCACAGTCTGTAAGTCTCACCTGCACACTCAATGGCCACATATTGTAAATGATACTGCCAGGGATTACAATTATGGCGTAGTATCCATACATTCCTAAAATTCCACTCATCTGCTTTGTTAATCTGATACTATAGATGAAACTGAGACAATAAGGAGCAGTTCCTGTTCAATGAAAGTGCTAAATATCATGAACAAATGCAATGTTATGTTTCTTGATCCTTCAAGATCCTTTTTACTCGAGGTATTTCGAATACATTTCTTCGGTTATTGATACTTCAGTTAACTGAGTTCAGTGGAGTGCAAGTTTAAACCTGAATTTTGAAACATCCCAAAACAACAATAGTGTACTAACACTGATCCACATCGAGAGCTGGAGGGCAGCACAGCGTGTGAAATAACAAGTCAATAAAGCATCTTTACTGACTTTACATGCGGTCAGAATTTACTACTGTTTACTTCACAAGACCTCAAAGAAGAAAAAAGAGAGAGTCAAACAGGTTTCATACTTGCCTGGTCTGACGTGATGCATGATGGCAAAATGTGCATAAACAGAAAGTAAGTGTAGTTACGACAAAAAAATCTGCTATATCAGCGGCTATCAATTAAACTCTACATAAATATGTGGATTATATAACATTTGCATTACAGTCTGTATGCTTTAGCCATTACAGTGGCCTTTATATTATATTTAGACACTTATCAATATAGAAACGTCCATCAATATTTGACTGCAGAAGCAACTTGGCTTGATATGTAAAAAAAGAAATAAAAACAATCCAGGAATGGGCCATAGAAGATAAAATATCTGATTCCCACATCGTTTCTGAAGGGCTAATAAACGTGTTTGTTGTTTCTGTAAACTGAACTGAATCAGAATCTGAAGAGAAAAAGACGAGAGAACTCTATCCTGAAGATCAGGGTTCAGACTCTTATAGCAGCGGGGGTAGAGAAATACTTTTCTCAATAACACATAACTGAATGCGACAGCTAGAATTTACCAAAACATCCAGCCAGTGCATGCAAGCAGTGCAATATGACAAAATCAAAACCTCTTCATTTTACAGTGAAAGTGCCAAAATAGTTTAATGCATTGAACTCAAAGTCAAGGGGAAAAAAAAGCGTTGTGAATATGTTTCCTAAGGGTTCACCAATGTTTGTAAAGTGGCAAATATTTTTTTCTCTTACATATAGAGGCCTATAGCACTGTTTTGCATCCCTTTGGGATTGGTTTCCTGCCATTTCAGAGTTCATGGAAAGATTGTTCATAAGAGCAGTTCTTGTGGGCACCAAAGTGTGCATGCTGATTATTTCCCAGCATTCATTTTTAGTTTTTACTTTTAAAGCAATCATAATCAGAATGAGCTTTATTGCCATGTTCTCATGTACACAAGGATGGTGATGGGAGAAACAAGTGCACACAGAACATTACAGTGAGACAGAATATAAAACCAGGTAAGAGTATGAATGGACATATAAATAATAGGACATATAACAGAATGGCATATACACGTGTCAAAGTGGTAATGCATGTGTAAGGTAGGGGTATGTAGTGTTATTGAATGAGATAGGTATTTACATTATTGCACTATGGGGGAGTCCTGATGCAGTTTAATTGTTCATGAGGAAAATGGCCTGTGCCTGGATGTCCTGGCACTCATTTACATTTACATTTATGCATTTGGCAGACGCTTTTATCCAAAGCGACTTACAGTGCACTTATTACAGGAACAATCCCACCGGAGCAACCTGGAGTTAAGTGCCTTGCTCAAGGGCCCAACAGTGGCATCTTGGTGGTGCTGGGGCTTGAACCCCCGACCTTCTGGTCAGTAACCCTGAGCCTCAACCACTGAGCCACCACTGCCCCCTCAGTGCTCTGTAGCGCCGGCCAGAGGGCAACATTTCAAAGAGGGAGTGGGCAGGGTGTGTGGGGTACAGAGTGATTCTACCTGCACGCTTCCTCACTCTGGAGACGTACAGGTCTTGGAGGGAGGGCAGGGGGTGCCAATAATCCTCTCCGCAGGCCTGACTGTCCGTTGTAGTTTCCTTCTGTTTGATTTGGTGGCTGAAACAGTTATTGATGTACACAGGACAGTTATTTCTCCTGAAGTCCACTATCATCTCCACTGTTTTGAGTGTGTTCAGCTCAAGGTTGTTGTGACCGCACCAGACAGCCAGCTGATCAACCTCCCGTCTGTGTGCAGACTCATCACCGTCGCGTGTGAGGCCGATGACTGTGGTGTCGTCTGAAAACTTCAGGAGCTTGACAATGGGGTCTTTTGCAGTGCAGTCATTAGTGTACAGGAAGAAGAGCAGTGAAGATAGAAAGCGTCCCTGAGGAGCACCAGTGCTAATAGTGAGGGTCCCGGATGGGAGTTTCCCCAGTCTCACTAGCTGCTGCCCATCTGTCAGAAAGCTGGTGATCCATCGACAGATTGGGGTGGGCACGGAGACCTTGGTCAGTTTGGTTGAGAGAAGATCAGGCATGATGTTATTGAAGGCTAAACTAAAGTCCACAAATAGGATCCTTGCATAAGTCCCAGGTCTGTCAAGGTGTTGCAGGATATAATGCAGTCCCATATTGACAGCATCATCCACAGATCTATTTGCTAAGTAAGCAAACTGAAGGGGGTCTGTAGTCATTAAGCCCTGTGATTTTTTTCACGGGGGGGTACTGGAATGATGATGGAGCATTTGAAGCAGCAGGGAACTTCACACTGAACTTCACACTGCTCCAGTGATCTATTGAAGATCTGTGTGAAGATGGGGACAGTTTGTCAGCGCCGACATTCAGGCAGGCATGTGAAACACTGCCTGGACCTGAAGCTTTCCTAGTCTTTTGTTTCTGAAAGACCTGACGCACATCCTCCTTACAGTTCATAAGTGCAGAATGAGTAGCAGGAGGGGGGAGAAGGGGGGTTTCAGGAGGTGTTGGTGTGTGAAGTGATTATCAGAGCAGAGGAGGGTTGTGAGACTGGGCTTTTCAAACCTGCAGTAAAACAAATTCATTTCATCAGTCATTAGTTGACTCTCTACAGAGCGAGGGGGAGGTGTCTTGACCTTGATGATGCTTTTTAGGCCTTTCCACACAGATGCAGGATGGTTGGCTGAAAACTGTTTTTTTCAGCTTTTCATAGTAGCTTCTTTAAGCCACTCTGATTTACTTAGTAAGTGTGTTCCTGGCCTGGTTGTACAATGTTTTATCCCCAATTCTGTAAGCATTCTCTTTGGCATGACAAAGCTGTCTGAGTTTTTCCGTAACCATGGTTTATCATTATTGAATGATAAACATATCCTAGTAGGGATTCACATATCCTGACAGACACTGATATATGAGGTCACAGTATCTGTGAGCTCATCCAGGTCTGTGGCTGCAGCCTCAAAAACACTCCAATCAGTGCAGTCAATGCAGTCTTGTAGTTCCAGCTCTGCTTCATTGGTCCATCTCTTTACAGACTTTACTATGGGCTTAGCTGATTTTAGTTTCTGTTTGTAGGTCGGGAGAAGTTGAACCAGACAGTGATTAGAGAGTCCTAAAGCTGCACTTGGGACAGAGCGATATGCATCCTTTACAGTGATGCAGTGTATTTCTGTCTCTGGTGGGACATGTGATGTGTTGTTTGTATTTTGGCAGTTCACGGGTGAGGTTAGCTTTATGAAAATCTCCCAGAATAATGATAAGATAGTCCAAGTGTTGTTGTTCCTTGTCTGTGATGTGATCAGCCAGCTGTTGCAACACTGCGTTCACGCACGCTTGTGGCGGGATATAAACACTCACCAGAATGAACGATGAAAACTCCTGTGGAGAGTTGATGAAGAGCGCCTCTAAATTAGGACAGCACATCTTCTTCAACGCTGTTACATCTGTACACCAACATTCGTTGATGTAAAAACACACTCCACCACCTCTTGTTTCCCCCGATACCTCCCAGTTTAAGTGAAACACAGAGCAGCGGAGTTAGAAAAGTCCTTATTTTTTTGAGTGAGCAGAAGCAGTTCGTCTGTTTTGTTGGAGAGGGAGCGGACGTCAACATGGCAGATGAATACTCAGCCATGTTGACGAAGCTTCACAAGCGCACCGGCTCGCTTCCCTCACTTGCGTCTCTTGGAGCACCTGTAGAACACCGCTACGTCTCCAACTAAGATGTCTATCAAAACATCTGAATAATCAAACACTATTTCAGTTCATCCCTGGTGAAACTGATCGGGAACTAGTGACAAAAAAACATGACAAACAAACAAAAGTAACAAAAACGCAAGAGAGCTCAACACACCAAAGCAGCCATCTGCAGCCATCTTGAGATATATCAATATGGCCACCACGGAGAAATTTAGATTATTTAGATTATAATAAATTGCTATAACTCTTTCCATATTGTCACCCTAATTGGTATATTATATGTGAGCTCTGGCTATACTGAATTTGGATGCTATACTGTGCTGAAAATACAATAAAATATTTTACAAAATTGCAATGATGTACATGGAGATATCAACTAACAGAATTAGCAGCACCGACTAGATCACTTTTCCGACAACATGCAGTACAACCTTAAGTCCAAAATCACTGAAAACCCAAATAAGTTGACTTTACTCAACTGATTTAAGTAAACTCGTTCCCTCAATTGAATTGAGCAATGGCGTCTCCTGAACTTAAGTTGGTGTTCATACAGAAGAAACTTAACTATTTAAGTTAAGATAACACGACGCAAGACTCAGATTTGCCATTTAAATATTGTTGTTTCTACTTAATATTTTCAGTTGTACCAACTCAAATTGAGATCATACAATAACACAGCTGAAATAAAGAAGATTATAACTGATTAATCATAAATTAAACTTAATTATCCACAGAAATGCATAAACACCGGTACTTTAGTTGCACATGCACAAGGAGAACTGAGATCACTCGAATGGTGACATCACACGAAACAACTAATTTCCAACAACAACAACAAATAAACATACTGTAAAATAATAAATAAATGCCTACATAAGTTCCCTTTGAGCAAGGAAACATCATTCAATAATTAAAGCGCATAGGATTAGTCTGCAAAGCATACATTTTGTACTCAATTGTAATTGAGTTATTAACACTTAAAATCTTAAGTCTATGGATTTTTAAGATAAATACATTCAAGGAGCATAGATATTTGAGTTATGAGCCCAAAACTTGACATTTCAAGTGATGTTTAATTATATATATATATATATTTCCAGTAATGACAACATACAGTGATGATCTTGGTTAGTATAGAACAATATTTAAACTATATTAAGTTTAAACGTGTCTTGTCATGTCATGAACGGAAAGTGGAATCAACACGAAATTGTGCATGCTTATCCATGTGTGATTGAGAAGATCTCTGGCATTCAGTCAAGCAAAGTGAATCAACCATGAATGATACAAACCCCTGATTGTAGTGGTTTACGCAACCTTTTTCACAAACAACACAAGGCAGCTCAAACATAAAAATGTCAAGTTGTACTCTCCAACTTTCTCAATGTTCTAAGCAGCACGGTGTTGTTGTTACTACGGTCACATTCAGAGGACTGGAGGATGTTTGTGTTATTCTGTTTTGAAAATCATGACATCACTGTCTGTTCCCTCAAGACTGTGAGACAGTAAAACACACACAAAACCTATCAGACAATGGACAGCAAAAGCACATATAACTAGTTATTAATACGTAATTTGTCACATTAATGGAAGACAAGTTCCACGAACATGCAACAACCATAAAGTGAGCAAATATGATGTGTTTACATTTTGATGATCATATTTTAAACATAACAAACTTAAGTGCCTGGCTTAAAAAGCCATTTCTTTAAAATGCCAGCTACTTTAATATTATGTTATTGACAGCAATGACCAAAAATAAGTTATTAGTATACAAATAAATGCAATTAACTACAGTAAAATATACAATCATTTTAATCTTGTCCAAAAATATATAGGCTAATAATTGTTGTATTACTAAGTGGCTACTTGTGCAATAGGCTACAAGATGTAGGCCTAATATAAACACTACCTGTTGTTTTGTTTTTTTAATTTGATAAGATATTCTGTGTTAATGATACTGTACTGTTTGAGTCATTACAAACGCGTCTGTCAATCAGAGCGATTTAACAACAGATGACGCGCGTGATTTAAACGCGGATAATTACAGGGCACCGCGCGCGTCCTGCGGCTGTCTGAGGGGGCTTGTTAATCTCACTAAAATGAGAGCCATAAAAAGCAGGACGGGTGCGAATTAAGAGCTAAGTGCCTCATCATTGCAAATAAATACTACTTTAAAAGGGATTTACAAATAACAAGCCGTTAAAGCCCTTTATACAGTTGAATGGATGTGCGGTGACTCGGGCATCGGATGTGACGCAGTGTAAAGTTATGGACAGGGTTCATTTTAACAGTGGTGAGCAACTTAATGTGTGAATAGGATAAAGAAAGAGGCCTATAGTCTATAATCGTGCAATGTTTATCTCTACGATATATGCACATGTGTATGTGGATATCTAGCAAATATATTAATTGTTACATTTTAATTGTATGATTTACCTTTAGACAAAACTTTACGTTGGGCATTGTTTTAGTGTTTTAGTGTTTTAGTGTTTTGTTTAAGAGGCTATAGCTATGCATTATCAGTAAGTAAGGCTTCTGGATTAAACCAATACAACTGCACACAGTAAAGCTATGACAGACTGTGTCAAACCACACCAGTAAAATAAACTCATTTAATTGTGCGCCAGTTTAATCAGTTGCAATAGTCGCGATAATGTCGGATGGGACACGGTGATGTTGCATATTGCTCAATGTCAGACGTCATTATACAGCGATAATGTCGCAATGATTGAAGAAGCGATTTATAGAGAATCTGGACAAAGAGTCTAAAAAATGTGCAAGCAGAATAACTAGAAACACAGAGGACTGGAAACACTGTCTGTGCATTAGTCTGCAACACAAACACACACTTTTCATCATCTTACAATTTACATATGCGAGCGTGTAATGCGAGTATTATGACGTCAAGTCTAATTTTGGCTATTCATATATATATATAGGCAGCTTCGTGTAGGTTTTATAAAATATTAAAACATTAGCAATAGCCATACTTATTATTAGTATTATTATTTTTTTGTTATTAACATCATTATTTTATTATAGCACTACTTTTATTGTTATTTAATTGTTTGATCGTTGTCAGATTTTTGCATTTCTTTATAGATCATAAATACTTATCAACAATAGATTTATTACTAATTAATTCATTTAGTCATAATGATCGTATATGGTGTTCATTTAATATGATTTCGATTTTCATTGTGTTTTAAAGCAAACGTTAAAGTCGCATTAAATGAAATTATATGCTTTATGCATTTTATTTGCCTTCATACTGTTTCTAAACATATATAGCTAATAATAATAATAATAATAATAGTAATAAATATAATAAAATAATAATAACAATAAAAGTATAAAATAAATAATAATAAATATAATAATAATAAAAGTATAATATAAATAATAATAAGAATAATAAATATAATAATATTAATAATCATAAAAATATAAAATAATAATAATACAATTATTATAATACAAATATAAAATAAATAATAATAATAGAAGTATAATATAAATAATAATAACATTAATAGGCCTACATATAATAATAATAGTAATCATAAACCAATAATAATATTAATAATAAATATAATACAATTATAATAATAAAAGATAAAATAAATAATAATAATAAAAGTAGCCTATAATATAAATAATAATAACAATAATAAACGTCATCATAAAACAATAATAATAATAATACAAATATAAAATAAATACTACTAGGC
Source organism: Xyrauchen texanus (assembly GCF_025860055.1). Taxonomy (NCBI): domain Eukaryota; kingdom Metazoa; phylum Chordata; class Actinopteri; order Cypriniformes; family Catostomidae; genus Xyrauchen; species Xyrauchen texanus. The sequence goes on along the minus strand of NC_068278.1, from coordinate 57,606,620 downwards.
TACTAATAATAAATGTAATAATAATAATAATTATTATTATAAAATTATAAAATAATTAAATTATTGTCGCGAACTTCAACAAGCGACAAATAGGCGTATTTGGTGAAAAGGATATAGGGCATGTTTTGTAAAACAACAACAATAAATATTCCGTTTAAAATATTTCCTTTACACACACACACACACACACACACACACACACACACACACACACACACACACACACACAATCAAAAAGTGAATTAACTTTGCTCTTGTCTTTCAGAGGTGAAACTGACCCAGATGCTGGAATGAAAGAAGAGCCGAAGTGATTCAGACACACATATAAGAGGAAGAAATCGTGTCTTACTGTTGGTAGTCATATTTACAGTAAAGTTTCCGGTCTCTGGAGTAACAGCTCGTGGTGAGAGGCTGCTGACACACCGCACACTGCAAACACTCCTCGTGCCATGAAGACTCGTTCACCCGCAGGAGGAATCGATCAGAAATGGGTCTCTGGCATCCTTCACACACATTCTGATGAGCACAATCTGAACCTGAGAATCAATATATTGTCATTTATTTCTTATCTAAGCATTGCTAACCAAAGGTCATAATCACAGATACAAATATAATATATTCAGGTATAATTGACATTATGAACTACATATTTCATAATTTGAAAAGTTTCATAATTTTAACCATGCACTATTTGCACCCAGTTAATAATCCATGTTGCCACTGAATATTAAATAGTGTGTGTGTGTGTGTGTGTGTGTGTGTTATGTAATTGTGTCCCACTTCACATTACAGTGTTCATGCAAATAGCCTAAATGAGTAAACACCAATAGTTAATTACCATCTCCTAATGTGTAATTTCTTTTGTACATTTTTACTGATATTACTATGAATTGTAGTGACATGTAATAGCATATACTGCACTGTAAAACATATAGAAACCTTATTCCATATGTCTGTAATTATTATAACATTATATTTCTACCTAAACTGACCATTAATATTGTTGTTGTTGTTATTATTATAATTTTTTGGTGCAAACTCAATGTTGTCTTGTTGATTCAGTCATTTTAAATAATAATTCTGACTAGGGTTTTATACTATATATCTTAAACTATACTCTAATAAAAATTGCAACCCCCAAAATAATCTGTTTGACCTGAAATGACCATTATATATATATATATATATATATATATAATTATTTATTTTTATTTTTTTGTAACCTTAATGTTGTCAGATTAATTCAGTCATACTGTAATAAATAATATATATATATATATAGCCTATATATATATATATATTTTTTTTTTTTTAATAAAACCAGTTTATATATTATTATTTGTTTTATGTTAGGCTATAAGTTCTATACCCACATTTTTACAGCTGCATTTTTGTAAATTGTCACCCATTGTATATTTTGTTAAAGTCGTAAAACTCACCAAACATCACTCCCAGAGAGGCTGGACCTGTTCTGAACTGATCTTCGAGTTTGATTCCGTCCAGCATCTTGCTTCGGGTTTATTCTGGACAGTGACTCTCGACTGACCTGTTGCAATGTACAGATAATTCACAGCCACCTAAAGCGACCAGATTCAGTCTTCAGTCTTCTGCAGACCAAATAAAGCTTCACATTGACCGTGTCGAGATAGAAACAAAAAGTAAAGTAAACGTTCTTGTTGTTTTGCTTTGCGACGAAAACACCGTATTTTTAAATGGTAAAAACGAGCATGTACGGTGCGACCCGCTCCAGATTACGCAGAAGCTCGATTCTGAATCTTCGAACCGAATCTTTGGAAAGAAAGAACAAGTGAGCGTCCTGCAAGTGATTCCCGTCTTTCCCTTTTAAACCAAACGCGAAATATGACTGAATGTCCTCAGAAAACAAGTCGAGTACATCCAAGAGTCACGGCCGGTGCGGGTCAGCTGTGAACTCCTCTGTGAGTGTGTCATGAGTCCAGTGTCCCTCTTGAGGAGTCCGTGATGGGCTCTGAACTTCCCCCACTGATCGCGTCACTCTCCGGGACTTCATCTGATGCTATTGGTGCTGGATCAGAGGAGAAGAACCGCCTACAACATCAGACCTGCCGCGCACCCGATATTGCGACAAATGGACACGATTTAAAACATGAATAGGCCTATATTAAATATATATATATATATATAGTATCTGGGACGTCATCCACTGTGGTAACATCTTAAATAACTGGTTTTATTCAATGCAAAATATTACGTCTCGCGACAATAGGTTACAGCAGCAGAAGTTGGCTAATTTAAGAGTCAGGTCGGGTACATGGTGCTCCATTTTCCCAACATCCCAACCATATTTGGGATATCCAGAGTTTGGTATGGTCTTTTCTAAAGCGATATCAAATACAACAATACATAATAAATTATTATAAACAATTACTAATATACAAAACAGTTAATACTGATAAATAAAACAAACGTGTTGACTTTCCACTGTTATAATAATTATAATAATAATAATAATATTGTCTTATTATTATTATTATTATTATTATTGAGGGGCATTTTTGTTTTGTACTATAGACGTGAGTGATTATAAAATATATATAAAATAGCTTATCCTACTCTTAATACATATCCAATTAAAATATTCAGTGTAATTGTTATTAACTATAGTAATAACATTGATCAATTATTGTACAAATAGAATAGATATGTTTATATGCGGTTTATAACATGTTTATAACAATTTGTATAGGTTTGGTACTTAAAGGAATGTTCTGGGTTCAATACAAGTTAAGATCAATCGACAGCATTTGTGGCATAATGTTGATCAGGACACACACAAAAAAAAAAACAAACAAAAAAACAAACAAAAACAAATCCAGGTTCCAGTGAGGCATTTACAATAGAAGTGAAGGGGGCCAATGCGTAAACATTAAAATGCTGTTTCAAAAGGACAGGCACAAGATATGAATAATATAACATGATTTTGGTGTCATGAAATTAATTGGATTTTCTGTTAAGTAATTTTATAACGTCGTTCCCAAAAAGATGTAACGCCGTAAACCCTATAAAGACTGTAAAAATGACGATTTAATCAACTTTACAGCTCAAACAGCACACGAGTTTAAACAAGAATTAATGTAAGTGCTTTTATAAAATTAGAAGCTTCACATTTCTGCATTAAACCCATTTAAAAATTGGCCCCATTGACTTACATTGTAAGTGCCTCACTGTAACCTCCATATTTTATTTTATTTTATTATTATAAATATCTTTTTTTTTTTTAAGAAAAGAAGAGCCGAAATAAATATGGAAACATATAATGTAAATATAAAATAAGACAATGTCTTTAAAAACTTGTATTTATAACTTTGGAATTCGTTTTTATTTTATTTTGTTATTTGTTTTTGTTGTTGTATACTTGTCACTTAAAAAATATTCTACAATTAGTAAACAAACAAACACAAATTTAATTGACGTATTTTACATCTTATAAAATATTAACATTTATAATATTTTAATTTCATCTAACATAAAATGTATTATTTATTATAATACTATTTATAAATCTATATAATACATTTAAAATATTTGTATAATCACTGACACGTCTATAATAAATAAAAAAAGCCCCTCAATAATAATATAATATTATTATTATTATTATAAAACTGGACGTTTAATTATCAGTATTAACTGTTTTGTATATTTGTAATTGTTTATAATAATTTATTATGTATTGTTGTATTTGATATCGCTTTAGAAAAGACCATACCAAACTCTGGATATCCCAAATATGGTTGGGATGTTGGGAAAATGGAGCACCATGTACCCGACCTGACTCTTAAATTAGCCAACTTCTGCTGCTGTAACCTATTGTCGCGAGACTTAATATTTTGCATTGAATAAAACCAGTTATTTAAGATGTTACCACAGTGGATGACGTCCCAGATACTAATATATATATATCATTATGATTATTATTGTACTGTTTTTGACGGGACCACATTGGATCTCAACCCCTTAAAATCCTCCTCCTTCACTTTTGAAGAAAGTCTATATAAGACATTCACAAAATAATCATTTCATTTCTCGCGCGCACCTGCGACAATAACTGTGCACTGCTTTTATCTTTATGAAATGACATTATCTGCATGATTAATAAAGCCTGAGATAAAACCAGATTTAGGACCGGCCTTCATATGAGGCGTCTAATCTCCCCCTGCGCCTCATATTCAGTGTGCATGTAAAATTCATAAGGAGACGATTCTTCCTTTTGTGTTTCAAATCTGCGCAGATTCATTTCACAGATAGATATCTCGGGGCGATAATAACGAGCGGGGAAGGAAAGAAAGGAAAAAGGGGGAGTTTGTATCTTTATTACTTTCCTCATTAGTATTCTTCTCGGTTTTAATTATGTCGGACTGATTTACTCTCCTGTATATAAAATGACCGTTTCTCCTAAACATTTGGATTTCTGATGACCTTTCAGCGTTATAATGAAAATTATTTAATTTAATAATAGTTGATTAAATATTGTTTTATATATTTTTTAATTATCTCAAAAAGATTAAAAAAAAAAAAAAAACATAGCCTACAGCGCTTTTCTTTTAATTTTTTAGATTAAAAAAAAATATATATATATATAGGCTATATTTTTTCTGGGACCGTATTATCTATATAGGCCTATAGAAGATTTATTTTATTTTATTATTATTTTAATGATTTTCTTTTTTTAATATACCATCAAAAACAAAGCAGAATTCCTCGTATGTGAAACACTGATTAATATACTGTTGATTGACCTTTATATTAAAGATTAGTATAATATAAAATTTCATAAAAAAAATAATTGCAAAGTGAATATATTCTAGAAATATACTAACTAATAATTTTACAGACGCATAACAATCATTTTCATTTTCAACACCACGAACTGCATAATATATGTTATCTATAATATTAGTGTTTAGATTACTTGAATTGTAACATTATAATTAAACCTATAAAAAGTGTTATTGCATTTTAATCCTTATGTTCAACGAGAAATGATGATATTATGGGAAGATAGACTGTTTTATCTTGGTCGCAGTGAGGTTTAAAAGGTGAATTTAAACTGTAAAAAGTGCACAAAATAATGTGCATTAAAAAAACCCCAGACTTCTACTATAAGACAGAATAAAAATATTTATAATTTCCAATTCCATTGCCAATGTATATTTAAAACGTATATTTAAAAACTAATTTAAATATTCTATTCTATAATTAACCGGAGGGAATGAAACCCACAGCTCGTCCAGTTGTTCTACACTGACATTGTGTACTGGAGAAAGAAGCTTTTGTGTAACTAAACGTTCCTCCAGGCACATAAATAGATATAAAAACCACATAAAAACTACATACTCAGTTAGCTAACTTGAACATGAAAAAGACAAACGCATGGAAATAATAATGCATAAATATCTAATGGTTTTATTATCAGCAATCCCTGAATAATAATCAAGCAATGGATGTTTTGAAAGTTTTGCACGTCAGGGCAGATTTGAGAGCACAATGGGTTAATCTCTGTCCTGTTGGATTATTGCGCCCTCTAGCGTCCAGTTGCATGAAATTAAACTGAACAAGACTTGTGTGTGTATATATATGTGTGTGTGTGTGTGTGTGTGTGTGTGTGTGTGTGTGTGTGTGTGTGTGTGTGTGTGTGTGTGTGTTGTCCTTATACAACATAAGTCGACATTGCATTCAAAAGAAAACCATCAAATGTCCTTTGACCGAAAAATAAAAAGGTTTGCAGCATTTTAAGTAGATTGAATATGATTCATATGTTAACAACTTTTAATGCTTCACGATAACATCTAATTAATTACATTTACATTTATGCATTTGGCAGACGCTTTTATCCAAAGTGACTTACAGTGCACTTATTACAGGGACAATCCCCCCAGAGCAACCTGGAGTTAAGTGCCTTGCTCAAGGACACAATGGTGGTGGCTGTGGGGATCGAACCAGCAACCTCCTGATTACCAGTTATTTGCTTTAGCCCACTACAATGTTTTAAACATACTTATTTGGCTCAAGTAAACTGAACTTAATTTTTTTAAGTAACGTTAACAATTTACAAGTAAACTTTACTCATCTGTGATTGAAGCATCATTGTTTTTATTTAATGATTTAAAGTTATAGCACGTCTTAAGTACAGTACAGTTAAGGGAAATTATGACTGTAATCTCAGTTAGTCAAATGGCACTTTCGATTCTTCTCAGTACTTCTTAGTGCACATAAATCTGCACATTTAAGTACAATTTAGTAGCGAAGAATGGCTTAAATTGAACAGGCTCCAAGATCACTAGAGTAAACATTAATCACCCTCATGGTGACTTCACACCAATCACAATAAAACAACAACAGCAGCCATAAAAATGAAAACTATATCCATACACTATATACTATTTTTAAATAACAACAAGTATTATTATTATTATTATTATCCATAAATTCCCTCATTTTGACCAAACATGCATCATTTATTCAAGCGCAAGGGCTTATGGGTATTCCGCACAGCTGCAATATTTCAACTGTTTAATTAGGACCACTTAAATGTTATTATTAATGACAACTTTGGGATTTAGAGAGTAACGGTAACTGAATTAAAACTAGTAAGAATAGTGAAACGAAGTAGAGAAGTATTGCACTCGCTCTATCGCACCGTTGTCACGAAAAGATAGCTGAGCCGGAAGGCAAAGCTCTCGATCTACCGGTCAATTTTTGTTCCTACCCTCACCTATGGTCATGAAGGCTGGGTCATGACCGAAAGAACTAGGTCACGAGTACAAGCGGCCGAAATGGGCTTCCTCAGAAGGGTGGCGGGCTTCTCCCTTAGAGATAGGGTGAGGAGCTCAGTCATCCGTGAGGAGCTCGGAGTAGAGCCGCTGCTCCTTTGCGTCGAAAGGAGTCAGTTGAGGTGGTTTGGGCATCTGGTAAGGATGCCCCCTGGCTGCCTCACTAGGGAGGTGTTTCAGGCACGTCCAGCTGGGAGGAGGCCTCGGGGAAGACCCAGGACTAGGTGGAAAGATTACATCTCCAAACTGGCCTGGGAACTCCTCAGGGTCCCCCAGTCAGAGCTGGTTAATGTGGCTCGGGATAGGGAAGTTTGGAGCCCCCGCGACCCGACTTCGGATAAGCGTTTAAAGGTGGATGGAGAATAGTGAAAGCTCCGTATATTTCAATTTCAGATAACTATTAGTATTTACAGTTTTGTTAAGTCTGATATTTTCAATAAAGTGCTCCTATAAAGTATAAACACACACAGCTTCTTTCTCATTTGTTGTAGATCATGAATTGCCAAATACATGCAACTAACCAGTTTTCCTTATGGCACCATGATGGTTCTGATGGCCGCTGGACTGTTTTCAGGTTCTGGTGTCCATTTGAAATAATGTAAAAACTACCGAAACGAGTGATTCAGATGAAGAACAACAACCATTTTAAGTGTCCATTGGAGTAATAATTAGTTCAGGCTCAACTTCTGCAGTTGTTGGGGGTCATAACTACCCAAAGTACTTATTATATCCACGTATCTAGCCTTGGGACATCACTTTATGTCATCTACCCACTGAGATACTGTTGGTCATTGCGACTGTAAAGTATCGGCACCACTGAACAACGTTTTTTATTTGGCAATTTTATAAGCTATACTTCAAATTATCCACTAAAAACACACACTGTTGCGACTGAAAATTCAAAAGCCTGCTCTTTAGAAGAGCTTCATTATGCCTGAGACTGGACTGATTAACGAGCACCCATTGACCAATGCTGAACTGGAAGTTCAGAACCTAGCTATCCCTTTACCCCCATCCCTGTGCTTGAGTAATCTTTCTTTATCCTCCTGAGACCCAACGTACACATGCATGGACATTACAATTTTGTCTTCGCTATAGGCTATGCATAAATGCATTTCATTTAAAAGGACTGATCTCAGTTCAGGACACTCTACGCTGTTATTAAAAGGTTAAACTTTTCATGCACCGAGTCATGTGACAAAACAACATGGGGCCGATCTCAGCTGAGTTTGTCTTTGGGAGAAACGGCAACAAAACTACATCTGGTAAGAAACCTCATGACGTGTTTACATTAAAACCTGTTTGAGTCAAAAGAGTAAAGTCTCTAGTTTCATCCGATATGTCATAGTAAAAATTTCATCGATTTATCACGAAACGGCACGCTGTTAAACACAATGACCACTTATGTGGACTATAGGATCATTTTCCTTTAAATGTCTTATATTCACTGTAATTGAGGATCAATGGGTTTTTCCAAAAGCTGAAAAATGTTGCTTGCTTTATACAAAGTTAGAATGAAAATTAGAGGCATTTCATGCAGTTCTGAGACCAGTGCAGACAGACAGCACACTGGAGGTTAAGTCATTCCCTAGTTAGGGTGCGAGGGAACAAGGGAGCATCCTATAGTTCTCTATGCAGCCAAGTGCATTCACTCCTAACAGTCAAAGTTCAGTTTCAGGCTGCAGATGATGTTTGGAAAACTCAACATGTTTGGCAGACACGGGACAATGATAATCAGTACATAGATTCAGACATGGTTGGCAGTGATTGGATGATTTATGGACATTGTTTTTAATCAGAATTATTGAAGCTAATTTCTGATGTAATGTCGGTTACGTCTCAAAAACATGAATAACCAACACTCCTGGAAACATAAACAATTTCATGAAAAAAAAAATCTAACTTTATATAGCTTGGTATTATTTAACATTTCACAACTTAGTCTCACTGTCCACATATGTGGACATACATTTTTAGGGAAAACAATTTGGTCTATTTGCATGTTTCTTAGGTGCTACTAGTTACAAATCAAAAAGTGGAATGGAAAATGCACGCTGAAGTCACGCTCGGATCCCAAGAGGTTTTACAGCTATCATCAGTTTTATGTCTAACATGTTTTCTGACTTTAACTATTCTATCTGATCTGTTACGAGAGGAAACCGGTGGACATACAATATTAATTTGTGGATGTTTGGTATGAATGTTAATACAGGAAAACCTCCCACAATGAGCACCATTAAAACCCCCCAAACGAGAACTGTGTGTCATCAAAGCACTGATCAAATGACTTTTACAATATTAAAGCTAATTAATGTAATCTCCATTTATGTGACACATGTTTTCCTCCAAATGGAAAATATTGCATCTAAATACATTTTAAAAGTGGGGAAAAACAAACCAGGCTCTTAAACTGTTTATTGTGGTTAGATTTAACAGGCTCTGAGTGTGCTTTACATACGGCGACAGCATCTGCATTCAATTGACATTAGACTGATTTCTGCTGTAAACCTTCAACACTTTGAGTGACAACAAATTTGTGTTGGATGTTTGTCAGAATAAAGTACAGAATGCAACTTGATGAGGTCACTTGATAACATTATTGCATAATGCATAACGTTTCATAAAGTATAATTCAGAAGTCTAATAAATTATTCCACTAGACTCATGATTATTATGAAATCATACGATAAGGTTTAGTTAGAAACAAACTGAAATGTTCACTGACCGTTGATAGGGCACGAGAGCAACAGTTCACGCCGCCTCCTCGTGACATTGGGGCGTTCAAGTGAAAACTCGTTATGTTCATCTAAAAGCAGGTCCTCCACAGTGATAGTGACAACAGAACACAACACAGCTGCACACAAAACAGAGAACAGAACTTACTAAACATGTCTGAAGAGTTTGTAGTCCAAGAACTGATGCATTTCTATGCCCAGCCTTATTTTTTTTAACGGAGTACTCAGAAATCAAACCGAAACACAGAGGAGGTGTCAGGCAGCCAAAGTGTCCTAAACTGATGGCAAACGACATGCAATGAAAGGTATATTTTTTTTATGGTAATAAGAGTTTTTGTCCTAACAAGCCGTGTTGAGTGACGCTACATTATATCGATCGCTTGTTGTCTATTTTTGTATCTGTCCACTGTGAACAGGCAGCCAAAAAAAAAAAATTTGCATAAAAAAACAATATAAGGCTGGGCATAGAAATGCATCAATTCTTTGATTACAAACTCTTCAGACATGTTTAATAAGTTCTGTTCTCATGCCTTAACATGAACGTGCACAGGAGACTTTTGAATTATACTTTTGTATTCTTTCAAACTTGAAGAGGTGGTCATCATAAACTGCCATTGTATGACATCACTGAGCACAACATTTCAGAAAGTTATATAGGGTTATAACAACATAGGGGTGAGTAAACAATGACAGAATTTTCATCTTTGGGTGAACTATCCCTTTAAGATACAAGCGTATGGAGATTTGTGAATTGCTTTGTGCATTTGTGGGATTTTGATACTGTTTTGCCTCCATATTTCTAATAAATCTTATACTGCACATTCAATACATTGTGCACAAAAAAAAGAACAAATGTATTTTTAAATGTAGCCTTTTTAAATTGCCTTAAACATATAACAAAAACTTCAGATGAGACAACTGTTTATAGCATCTTCTGTATGAGCTGATTTGTTTTTTATATATATATATACAGTGAGGAAAATAAGTATTTGAACACCCTGCTATTTTGCAAGTTCTCCCACTTAGAAATCATGGAGGGGTCTGAAATTGTCATCGTAGGTGCATGTCCACTGTGAGAGACATAATCTAAAAAAAAAAATCCAGAAATCACAATATAGGATTTTTTAACTATTTATTTGTATGATACAGCTGCAAATAAGTATTTGAACACCTGTCTATCAGCTAGAATTCTGACCCTCAAAGACCTGTTAGTCTGCCTTTAAAATGTCCACCTCCACTCCATTTATTATCCTAAATTAGATGCACCTGTTTGAGGTCGTTAGCTGCATAAAGACACCTGTCCACCCCATACAATCAGTAAGAATCTAACTACTAACATGGCCAAGACCAAAGAGCTGTCCAAAGACACCTGAGACAAAATTGTACACCTCCACAAGGCTGGAAAGGGCTACGGGGAAATTGCCAAGCAGCTTGGTGAAAAAAGGTCCACTGTTGGAGCAATCGTTAGAAAATGGAAGAAGCTAAACATGACTGTCAATCTCCCTCGGACTGGGGCTCCATGCAAGATCTCACCTCGTGGGGTCTCAGTGATCCTAAGAAAGGTGAGAAATCAGCCCAGAACTACACGGGAGGAGCTGGTCAATGACCTGAAAAGAGCTGGGACCACCGTTTCCAAGGTTACTGTTGGTAATACACTAAGACGTCATGGTTTGAAATCATGCATGGCACGGAAGGTTCCCCTGCTTAAACCAGCACATGTCAAGGCCCGTCTTAAGTTTGCCAATGACCATTTGGATGATCCAGAGGAGTCATGGGAGAAAGTCATGTGGTCAGATGAGACCAAAATAGAACTTTTTGGTCATAATTCCACTAACCGTGTTTGGAGGAAGAAGAATGATGAGTACCATCCCAAGAACACCATCCCTACTGTGAAGCATGGGGGTGGTAGCATCATGCTTTGGGGGTGTTTTTCTGCACATGGGACAGGGCTGACTGCACTGTATTAAGGAGAGGATGACCGGGGCCATGTATTGCGAGATTTTGGGGAACAACCTCCTTCCCTCAGTTAGAGCATTGAAGATGGGTCGAGGCTGGGTCTTCCAACATGACAATGACCCGAAGCACACAGCCAGGATAACCAAGGAGTGGCTCTGTAAGAAGCATATCAAGGTTCAGGCGTGGCCTAGCCAGTCTCCAGACCTAAACCCAACAGAGAATCTTTGGAGGGAGCTCAAACTCCGTGTTTCTCAGCGACAGCCCAGAAACCTGACTGATCTAGAGAAGATCTGTGTGGAGGAGTGGGCCAAAATCCCTCCTGCAGTGTGTGCAAACCTGGTGAAAAACTACAGGAAACGTTTGACCTCTGTAATTGCAAACAAAGGCTACTGTACCAAATATTAACATTGATTTTCTCAGGTGTTCAAATACTTATTTGCAGCTGTATCATACAAATAAATAGTTAAAAAATCATATATTGTGATTTCTGGATTTTTTTTTTTAGATTATGTCTCTCACAGTGGACATGCACCTACGATGACAATTTCAGACCCCTCCATGATTTCTAAGTGGGAGAACTTGCAAAATAGCAGGGTGTTCAAATACTTATTTTCCTCACTGTATATACACACACACACACAGTATATATTCTGTATATATATATACACACACACACACACACACAGTATATATATTCGTGTTTCTTTAGTATTTACATCCTTTCTTGTTTTTATTGTACTGTGGTAAAGGTTCCTCTGAAGCTAATGGAAAAACACAGGCTTCAAAAGACTCTCAAGCATAAATGACACAAGCTTCAGAGGGTGATTTTGTCTGGGAGGTCTTTGGGGTGCGTTGTAAACGTCTGGTAGGAAGCCCAAATTTCTTCCATGACGACAAAATTAGACATCACAAGAAATTGAAGGCTAAGCAGTAGTTACTTGAGTCCAAGACATTGTAACACAGCTTATACTGTATATTGACATCTGTCACACCATAGGACAATGGTCTGCTTTGCTTTCTCTAAAACTCAAGCTACTATTGGACAGTAAAACAACATTTATCTGAGAATCTCCTTTAAAAGTGGGTCACCCATATCTGGGATCAAAGCCAAAGCCTTCATACAAGTATAACATATATCTTATAACCTGAAAATTAAAAGTCTGTCATCATTTACTCACCCTCACGTTGTCCCAAACCCATATGATTGACTGACTTCACTTGAACACTAAAGGAGAATCACATTCAGAATGTTCATGCTGCTCTTTTACATACAATGAAGATGAGTGGGGACTGAACCTACAGAGCTACAAAAATGACAAAAGGCACTGTAAAAGTATCCATTTAAATTTAAATCTTCCGAAGCCATATGATCAGGACCGCCGCTCCCTATAAACAGACTATGCCATCTGCGTAGGGCACCAACTCACTAGGGGGGCACCATCTTACTCTGGGAGGGCACCAGAAAGTTCACCGGCTGCCCTTACTCACAGATCCGAAAGCAGTTGTGGAACACAGATGATCGCTTCACACTCATTCACTGATTATGTTCCCCTCCGCCAAAGCTCTTAAATCTCCACAATCAGATTTTTAAAACAGCATGCCAGGATGAATGCCATTGTCAAATGCCATTTGTTCTCACATCAGTTTTTATAGTTTTTCATTTTTAAACTTAGCTTTTACTTCCAATTTATTTTCAATCAGTTATTCTAATTTTCATTAGTTTGCCCTCGTGGTGTTAATTTGACATTTTTCTAGTTTTAGTTTTATTACTTTATGGCTGCCAAGGCTAAATGTTGCTGATATAATTTAAATATGCATTATTGTGAATGCAGATTGTAAATGTTTAGGAGTAGATGTCAGCAGATGCTTCTTGTGAACAGCAAATTCAAAATATTTGAGTGATTTTTATAAGTCAAAGTAGCACTAACCCACACCTCCAAATCTCGTTTCAACTCCTGACTCCAATTAGCCTTGACATCATTAGCCTATGGGTTCACATACTTATTCCAACCTACACTTTGAATGTTTGAATGATGTATTTAATATATACAAGAACAGTACAATAATTAGTTATTAGTTGAAACAGATTGTGTTTGTTCATTATTGTAACTTAGGTGAAGATCAAACCAAACGGTAATACAAATGTATACATAAATTCAGGTCTTTACAAAGGGTTCACATACTTTTTCTTGTCACTGTACACATTCGGGAAAAAAAAAAAAATCACATTTCTATGGCCCTGCTTTATAAATGCTTCCCTTTAATTGTAGGTGATAAGAGACATTCCAAAATAGAATTTGCCGTTTTAGATCTTGCCTAGATGATCCATTCAACCAGGAGTCGGCAACCTGTTTGACATGGAGTGCCATTCTTTATTTTCCTAGTTAATGTGCTGATGTCCAATCCCGTTTGGAGGACCTCTTCAGCCTGTCATGACCCCTTCATCTTATCGCGGCCCATTCGACCCGTTAAGTGGCCGGCCCACCGGGAAAAGTTCTGGTTCTCCCTATGGACAGTCCACCCCTGTGAGATACTGATTTAAGAAGCATTTGGAGTGGTCTCTTCATTTATATATATGTGCATGTATGTGATTTTCCAAAATTGGGGTTGAGTGGATACAATGACACCCGGGACGGAGAGGTGCGTCAACATTGGTGTGCGCACATGTTAATTTTGTACATCTGTACAGAGATGTTTTCACCACTAAAGAACTAAATTGTGCCAAAAAATGACTAAAACAGCAATTGCGAGTGGGGTGGCCTGGCTTCGGTCCATGGTGCCCACGGCCTCCCCTAGCTCCACCACTGTTAACCTTTTAATGTAATTTTGAGAGTGACTGGTTAAAAGTCAAAAGTGTTGGCAGTGACATCAATTTTGTGTTTTGCAAAGTTTGCTGCTTCAGTATTTGTAGATTCTTTTTTCACATGTTTCTATGGTATACTGGAAAACAATGATAAACATTTCATAAGTTTTAAAGGCTTTTATTGGCAAAAACATTCAATATATGCAAAGAGTCAATATTTACAGTGTTGACCCTTGTTCTTTGTGACCTCAACAATTCGCTCTTGCTTGCTGGATTATCAGCTTCTGTGCCAAATACTGACTGATGGCGATCCATTCTTGACTTATTAGTGCTCGGAGTTGATCACAATTTGTGCGGTTCTGCTTGTCTACTCACCTTTTGAGGATTGACCACAGGTTCTCTATGGGATTAATATCCGGGGAGTTGCCTGGCCACGGATCCAAAATTTCAATGTAATGATCTCAGAGCCACTTCATTATTACTCTTGCTTTGTGACATGGTGCTCCATCATGCTGGAAAATGCACGGATCATCACCCAATTGCTCCTGGATCGTTGGGAGAAGTTGCTCTTGCAGGACGTTTTGATACCATTCTTTATTCATGGCAGTGTTTTTGTGCAGGATTGTGAGCGAGCCCACTCCCTGTGATGAAAAGCAGCCCCACACATGGATGGTCTCTGGATGCTTCACTGTTGGCACGACACAGGACTCATGGTAGTGTTCACCTTTTCGTCTCTGGACTACCGATTTTCCAGATGTCCCAAACAGTCGGAAGGGGGCTTCATCAGAGAAAATAACTTTGCACCAATCTTCTGCTGTCCAATCCTTGTACTTCCTGCAGAATTTCAGTTTGTCCTTGATGATTTTCTTGGAGAGAAGTGGATTCTTTGCTGCCCTTCTTGACACCAGGCCATTGTCCAAAAGTCTTCGCCTCACTGTGCGTGCAGATGTGCTCACACCAACCTGCGGCCAATATTGAGCTCTGCATTGGTGGTGACATGATTCCATAGCTGACTACTAAGGAGGAGACGGTCCTGACACTTGCTGGAGAATGTGGGATGTCCTGAAGCCTTCTTCACTGCTCTCCTTGAAGTTCTTGATGATCTGGTAAATGGTTCATTCAGGTGAAATATTCTTTGCAGCAATTTCCTTGCATGTGATGCCAGTTTGATGCAAAGCGATGATGGCTGCACGTCTTTTTTAGAGGTAACCATTGCTAACAAGAACACAATGATTGGAAGCACTTCTTCACTCCTTTTATAGCAATCAGTCTGCTCTTATAATCCAATCAGAATGATGGAGTGATTTCACCCGACTAGCACTCGTTCACACTTTCCCAGGTTCTGCAGATATGATTAGTGAAATTATGTTAGCTGGTCATTTTGTGCCAGGGCCAAAAAACAGTGAAATTTGGGTTTTTGTGATCAAGTAATTTTTTGGGCCAATTAAGCTTTTTGCAATGATTTAAAATGCATCTGATCACTCAGCACAATAATCTAGAAACAATGTGAATCAACACCACAGCAATTGAAGCAGAAAACGTTGCAAAACTCAAAATTATGTCACTGCCAATACTTTTGGCCAAGGCTGTACTCCTCTCCAATGCTGGCACGTGTGCCATAGGTTGCCATCCCCTACATTAAGCAAAAACTGCCACTTTTTATTCCACTCAACCCTATTTGCCACAGCAAAGTCAAACTGTATTGGAGGACCTTTCATCAATTGCAGCAGATATTAACCTCTGCCAGTACATGTACATCAAACTCCCCTTGTTTCTCTGCGGAGTGAAAATGAATAGAGTTTAAAGTGACAGTATAGAATAATAGAGCATAAATCTCAACAGTGGCATGACATTTATATGAGAAAGAAATTCAGATGAAAAACGGCAAAGTCACAACGACACACAGCAGCGGCGAAACAATGACTTTTGAACTGGATGAAACACATTGAACCGTTTATAAAACTGTGAAGGAGTTTATTCACGTACGCAGTGCAGTAACTAAACATCTTTAATTGTGTTTGTTTGTGTGACCATAAAAGCACATCAATCATAACATTAAAAATATCTGGGGGCAACGAACTAGCTAAATTACTAAACATTACTAAACATTTAAATTAGTCTTCATATAAAATCATTAAATAATAAAAAGAAATAGTACTATGAAATAACAAATTAAAACCTCACTTTAATATTAGAAAAAAACACAAAAACAGATAGCATGCATTCTTATTGGGCATCTGAAATATGGAGTTAAAAAAATAAAAATAAAATAGTAACCAACTAAAATGGCCATGATTATAAATGTCTATGAACAAAGAAAGATAACTGTACAAACAAAAACCGACTGTGATCTAGAAAGTTACTTGTTCGCTTTCGCAAGTTTGACAGCAAAGTGGATCACATCATTTGGACATCAAATTCAACAGATACAAACGGTTGAATTAGTGGTTTCCCCCAAATGCATTAAACCTTTCATTTGAACCTACTTGATATCCAATCGGAGAAATAACTGCTTGTGAATTGTAATCCAAGAACAGTTTTGACTAATGTCTGAGAAATTGGATTTCGAATGTCTGAAGGTCCAAAGCCAGACTGGAAAACCATATAAAGACTTCAATTTGAGGTTTTGTTTTGCATAATAATATTATGTAGCTGTTTGAAAATCATGACTAATAGCAACTTAAGAAAGTTTGAATCCATTTGAGGGTTTGATTAAAGTCTCACAGTGAAGGTGTCTAACCATCTCAAAGGACTCGACTCTTTAGTCACTTGGTGTTTCCAAGCCGAACACTTTCACCTGAGACGGTCATTTCCGTGGGACATTGTAAAGAAACGCTTCGAAAAATAACACCGTACTTCCACCATAATAATCATCACTATATAAAGAGCAATGACACGGTTACAAAGCGTAAATAACGAGCAACGCCGACTCCAAACTTCACTGTGTGGGCTGCGCATGGTTTACCAAATCACAAGAATTAACAGTAAAGTTACCTTAAAAATATTTACAGGACATTCGACGGAATCTCACAAAAACTGGCAAGAAATGTCCGTGTTGTAGTTCACCAAAAATCCGAAGAAATAAATGAGAAACTAATATTTTAGCATTCTGACATTATTTTCATAACAATTAAGCACATTTCCCCCATAATCCTCATTATTTTAATGCTAAAATAAATGTGAATTTGATAGATTCAAATGTTTTTAATTTATCATGGAAGTATTTGTCTTTGCTCATTTTAATAAAATAAAAATTGTGTTCAGAATATGATTTTCTGCATTGCGGCAAATAGTAACTTTTTTTTATTTCTGCATTACGGTAATGACGAGAATTTTTTCTCGAGGAAATGTGCTCAAAAGGAATTTTTAGGGTTCGAGCCACGTTCAACTCAATCAGCATTTGCGGCATAATATTGAATACTACAAAAATTATTTTGACTTTAAATCTTATCTTTAAAAAAAGCAAATATGGAGGATCCAGTGAGGCTCTTACAATGGAAGTGAATGGGGGGCAATTTTTCGAGGGTTTAAATGCAGAAATGTGAAGCTTGTAATTGTATAAAAGCACTTAAAATAATTATTTTGTTAATACTTGCGTATTACTTGAGCTGTAAAGTTAATGTTGACATTACATCATCACATCAAGTTGTAAAATTGGCTGTAACTTTAAACGGAAAAGGTTTGTAAACTATTTTATCCCACTAAAATCACGCTAACACACATATTGTTAACGTCTTTTGGCTGTACTTTTGAAAAAGTGAGAATTTTAACGCCACATTCACTTCCATCTAAGTGACTCACTGTAACCCAGATTTGTTTTAGAATGAGGGACGAGTCGAAATTGACTTTTGTGGTAATCAATATTATGCCACAAATACTGTCGATTGAGCTCAACTTAGACAATATTTATTTACTCGTCATTTAAATAATGTTACGATGCAAACCAATCTTAATGGACCTTAAAATAGGCTGCTGCTGCTTTTTAAACAAAATATAATTTCTCTTATTTCCTTTTGATTTTGAGGTGAAATACGGACCAGGAAATGTAGGGACAATTATTGTTTTTTTAAAATATCACCATGAACTGTAGAAGCCACAAATGGACCGGCAAAATCGATATCCAAAGAGCTGGAGCACCATCAAACATGACAGCAGGAAGAAAATGAGTCAAATGTCACATGTGATCGGAGTCATTTCTCAGTTCAGAAAGGATGTAACAAAGACAAAAAAGGGAAAACAAGTAACACACAACTCTAAAACAACACATTCCTGATTCATCGCCAGTCTATATACAAGGTTTTGTTCGCAGTTGGGAGTGTTTTTGTTCTAATCTCTCTTAGTTTTCCAGACAAACACACAATGATATTGAAATGTTGCTGAAGTTCTGTAACAGGACAGTGAACTGGGCTTCATAACCGGACGACTCAAATCCCAGAAACAAAAAAGTAATGCAGTCGCAGTGATCTAAACAAAACCTCAAGCAAAGCAATGGGACTCCACAAAGGGCTCAGGTGTGAATTATTGAGGGTGCATCAAAGTTCGACCCTTCGTGAAGTCACCATAGTAACAGCATACCAGAATAAGTCAGAACTCAACACAATTAAAGAACACGAGTTTCCACAGGCCACTCCATTTAACCCCGGACATCCCTTTACGACACTGTAGTGGTTTTGATTTGATCGCTGTAACAATGAAGATCTGCTCAGCCTCAAATGATCTTTGTGAAAAAGCAGCATTAACTGAAGAACTAAACTTGACCGCAAGAAACGATATTTCTGTTATTTTTGGACAAAAAAAGTGAATAATTTTCCATATTTTCTGATTTGTGGATCTCTGTTTTAAATTCAAAGAATGAGAAGTAAAGCAGCAGTCCCCTTTGTCTCTGCTCAGGTCATGTCATGAGAAGTCAGACTCTCTCTCTCTCTCTCTCTCTCTCTCGGTTTCCTCCACCTCATGAGCGTTTAGGCTTCTGATCCCAGTGAAGTTCTGGTGGGACTGGGCGGCAGGCGGGCGGCAGCACTGTGCTCCGTCCGGAAGCTATATTCATACTAACATAGAGACAAACAGAGACAGTTAAACATGCTGTGTGTGTGTGTGTGTGTGTGTGTGTGTGTGTGTAACTGAAATTTTGTGAAACCTACATTGTGGGGACCGTTAAGGAAAATGTCTTAATGAAAATCTAAAAATGTCCCCGGACCATAATTCAAGCTTGGAGCACCACCTGTTTTTCCAGGGGGCAGTAAGCCAAACTCCAGCTTTATAGGAAGCGCGCAGCTTATACGGAGAACAAACCAAACTGTGGCAGGGCGGAGGGCGGGGCCGGGTCGTGATCCTCTGCAGTCAACCTTTATCCCGGCCCGGCCCCGCCCTCCGCCCTGCCACACACACCTACCCATAAAGCACCACACAAGGATGCGTTCTTGCATTTAAAGGCAGCTTGATGGAGAGCAATTCCATACGGATCTCAAGACATGTTTTTCTACGTTTCAAACTACAGTTAACTTGACACAGCCAGATAAAAACGGTATGTTTATGACGCAATGCAACCAAAACACTCCAAAAGCGTCCGTCTGACGCAGGTGTACACTGACGTGTCCTTACACAAGCCCCTTAAATTGCAAAATGGATTGCTGTGAACTGTATGTTCAATAATATGCAAATAAACAATATATTGACTTCTAAAGCAACTTTTTGTTTTGTCTTTTGTATTTTTGGTAAGACTTTAAATGAAGGTTTCATTAGTTAGCATCAGTTAACGCATTAGGCATCATGAATAAACAATTAAAAATATATATTTTTTTTGCCGCATTTATTATTTTTGTTAATGTTAGTTAATAAAAATGAAGTTGTTCATTGTTAGTTTATTGTGCATTAACTAATGTTAACTAATACAACTTTTGTTTTTCAAAATGTATTAATACATGTTAAAATGAACATTACTATTATTGGAAAGTGTTACTGTCTTTTTAATGCTTTACTCATGAATGTCATGCATTTTAATTATCTGAATTATATATATATATATATATATATATATATATATATTATTAATAATTATTTAAATATAACTATTTATAATTATTTAAATAAATACATATTGAATTATTTGCATTTTAGGGGCTTTTTTTAGCAAATATTTATTTATGCGATTAATCGTAACTAATCGACTAATTAATCGGCATGTAAATAATTGCATAAAAAATTGTAATCGATTGACAGCCTAACTAAAAATGCAAAACAGTTTCTGTGAGGGTTAGATATATATATATATATATATATATATATATATATATATATATATATATATATATATTTAATTAAAATATCATTAGCTTGATTTAAAAAAACAAAACAAACAAACACACTGCTTTTGTGGTGAAGTAAATACAGCAAAAAGATGAAGTCCTTTCTACATTGAATAGGATATTTTCAGCGTAAACGTGAAAATATTATGTAAATTCTACTTTTGTAATCAACTCAAACATGTCAAAATTAACGCTCTAGCTTATGAGTAAATATTACTTATGATTGTTTGTCATTATGTATCATTCCTAAAGTAGAAAACCTTGTCATATTTATTTGCTTATTTAAATGTGCGCAGCTCTGGATCTTGTTTCTATTGCCAGTAATGCAAGGTGATGCTGTCTGATAGACTACAGTATATAGCATGCATTAAACTTCCCTGTGGAAGGCTTCTGTGTGATATGTGGAACATGATTAAGTATGTTAAAAAAGCATGGCAATGCTAAGACACTTTAAAAAGCAGGGCTTCATTCAGAGATGCATTGCTTGAGTAAAATATCCAAATAAAGAGTGAATAAATTTACTTGAGAGTATTGCAAAGTAACCTTTACTTGCAATTATGCATGATATTGTTGTCCCAGGATTTTATATATTTTTGAATTAAACCCCACTCCTAATTATTTTCAGTGCAAAAAGTCCCCACCATGACAGAAACAAACACTTGTTTATTTCTTAGAAAACACTGACATCTAGTGGCTCAATGAACTTAAGAAAATACTTCACAAAAAGATGCTTCTGAAGTGTGCAATCATTTACATTTGACTGTGTTTAAATCTAAAAATCCCCTTAAATGTGTTAAAAATGACTGTAAAGCAAATCCTTGTGTATCTTATTAATTTTGACAACAATATAGATAATTTGCCAAAACGGTGGCTATTTTGTAGATATGGTGAGACTTTCGTTCAACGTAGCTGAATTCTATTTCAAGACATACAGTGAGGAAAATAAGTATTTGAACACCCTGCTATTTTGCAAGTTCTCCCACTTGGAAATCATGGAGGGGTCTGAAATTGTCATCGTAGGTGCATGTCCACTGTGAGAGACATAATCTAAAAAAAAAATCCAGAAATCACAATGTATGATTTTTTAACTATTTATTTGTATGATACAGCTGCAAATAAGTATTTGAACACCTGTCTATCAGCTAGAATTCTGACCCTCAAAGACCTGTTAGTCTGCCTTTAAAATGTCCACCTCCACTCCATTTATTATCCTAAATTAGATGCACCTGTTTGAGTTCGTTAGCTGCATAAAGACTCCTGTCCACCCCATACAATCAGTAAGAATCTAACTACTAACATGGCCAAGACCAAAGAGCTGTCCAAAGACACTAGAGACATAATTGTACACCTCCACAAGGCTGGAAAGGGCTACGGGGAAATCGCCAAGCAGCTTGGTGAAAAAAGGTCCACTGTTGGAGCAATCATTAGAAAATGGAAGGAGCTAAACATGACTGTCAATCTCCCTCGGACTGGGGCTCCATGCAAGATCTCACCTCGTGGGGTCTCAATGATCCTAAGAAAGGTGAGAAATCAGCCCAGAACTACACGGGAGGAGCTGGTCAATGACCTGAAAAGAGCTGGGACCACCGTTTCCAAGGTTACTGTTGGTAATACACTAAGACGTCATGGTTTGAAATCATGCATGGCACGGAAGGTACCCCTGCTTAAACCAGCACATGTCAAGGCCCGTCTTAAGTTTGCCAATGACCATTTGGATGATCCAGAGGAGTCATGGGAGAAAGTCATGTGGTCAGATGAGACCAAAATAGAACTTTTTGGTCATAATTCCACTAACCGTGTTTGGAGGAAGAAGAATGATGAGTACCATCCCAAGAACACCATCCCTACTGTGAAGCATGGGGGTGGTAGCATCATGCTTTGGGGGTGTTTTTCTGCACATGGGACAGGGCTGACTGCACTGTATTAAGGAGAGGATGACCGGGGCCATGTATTGCGAGATTTTGGGCAACAACCTCCTTCCCTCAGTTAGAGCATTGAAGATGGGTCGAGGCTGGGTCTTCCAACATGACAATGACCGAAGCACACAGCCAGGATAACCAAGGAGTGGCTCTGTAAGAAGCATATCAAGGTTCTGGCGTGGCCTAGCCAGTCTCCAGACCTAAACCCAATAGAGAATCTTTGGAGGGAACTCAAACTATGTGTTTCTCAGCGACAGCCCAGAAACCTGACTGATCTAGAGAAGATCTGTGTGGAGGAGTGGGCCAAAATCCCTCCTGCAGTGTGTGCAAACCTGGTGAAAAACTACAGGAAACGTTTGACCTCTGTAACTGCAAACAAAGGCTACTGTACCAAATATTAACGTTGATTTTCTCAGGTGTTCAAATACTTATTTGCAGCTGTATCATACAAATAAATAGTTAAAAAATCATACATTGTGATTTCTGGATTTTTTTTTTTAGATTATGTCTCTCACAGTGGACATGCACCTACGATGACAATTTCAGACCCCTCCATGATTTCCAAGTGGGAGAACTTGCAAAATAGCAGGGTGTTCAAATACTTATTTTCCTCACTGTATAGCGGTTTTGAAGCTAACGACTTAGAACATGGCTTAGCTAAATAGATTTCATAGCTGAAACTATACGTTTAATTAAAATGAAAATATTTAAAACCTACAATTGACATATTTTAGCATTTAAGTGGGCTAAAAATACATGTTTGGCAACAATCACAGAACACAAAATTAATTCAACACGGTCATGGTTCATGGAGTAGATCCTCACCTCTTTTTCAATCTCGGCAAGTGATTTGATTCTGATGCTCATTAGATCCACCTGCTGTAACTGCAATACAGAACGACATAACTGTTACACCACTAACAACACGCCACTGTAACTCAACAGACTGTCATTTATACAAGAAGTAGATCGATATATCGGTTTTCCCGATTAATCGGTGCCGATAGTTGCTTTTTAGAACTATTGATTATCAGTAAAAATCATTGCTGATAGTTGCTGATAGTTTTTTTAGTCCAATAGGCTATAAAAAAAACTTTATTTGGTTATATAATTAAGCATAAAGCATTGTAAGAGAACCACATCTCTGTTATTTCAAAATAAGAGTCCCTGGGGAATTTTGTGCTTGTTCATAGTCCCGTGTTATGCTCCAAATTTTCATTTAATTCAGATTAATTTTATAATTTTGGTAAAATTCTAATTCGATTTTTATTAATTTTGTAACCTCTGTGTTTGTGTCCGTCATAGAAAGAAATAACTAACAAAATGTTAGTCGATTTTAAAGACTATCAGCCAATTAATCGGTTTCCTGCCATTCCCACCACCTTAGTTCTCTGTATCGGCAAAATCCACTATAGGTCATCCTCTAATTTCTACATTATAAAATGCTTAAAATTACTAGTACAATTGTCCAGTACACTTCTGGTGCTAGAAATGTCCCTAAACACCCCAAGCTAAAATGCACTACTCATTACTGCAAAATTACATTTCAGGTATTTTAATTGGTCACATCTATATCTAATAATACAGTCGGTTCTTTATGACTCTATAAATGGTTAAAAAGCTCATAAGAAGCACGACTGATGTACTCACGTCACTGGAGGCACATGCGAACTTCTCCGAGATCATGAAAGGCACTCCGTCCATGGCTGCAAAGGCAAAGAAAGAGTTAATGAGAACTTTTTTTTTTTGCCACTAAAAGTCAAACAATAACCAAAAATTCAATAAAACTGTTGCTGATTGTTACATAAAATGATTGTGAGCGTATGACCAATGCAAGTCATGAAATCTGAACAGAAGGAGAGATCGTGCAACACCATCTGGAACAATTAAACACATTCCACTCTGAAGTAGGTTTATAATAACATCCCTAATGACTCGAGTCATCATCCTCACAGAAGCTCTGCCTGTCATTGTGCGCTGGTGGGATTTCAGAGAGACGATTATAACATGCAAATCTAACCAAGTGATTCCTCACTGTCCTACTTCATTGCATGTGGTGCTCTCAGCAAAAGTTTGCCAAATCTACTGCATCTAGTCATGCACAATGCATCACTGATCGCATCTGTATTTGCTGATTAACATTCATGGAATGGGATTTTAAAGGTGATGTAAAGAAGTGTTTCCCAACCTTTTTTCTGCCACGGTGCACTTTTTACAATTAAACAAATCCCATGGCACACCTCTATCACACTGTCCCACATAACCATCATTCATAGATTTCCTTTTCAAGAACGTCCATGTTTTCTGTTCATTTTAGCTGCGTGTTTACTCGTAATGTTTGAAATTCGGCTAGGCAAAAAATGCAAGTCACGCAGGTACTGTGTATAATGAGATCACAGGTGGCAAGAGTGCTAATTGGGTAATGAATAAAACAACAAATTTGCATCTTATTTTTAGACTTGTTCTTGCAATGCCACGGCAAATCATTTTTTATTTATCTATGTATTTACATGGCTCCAGACTAACATTTAAGAGTGGTCGCACCGGTCCAACTGGAAGAAAATTAGTTTTCTTTCACGGCTTCTTTCTTTTTATCAGGATCTTGATGATTAAAATAGTCATCTGAACAGCCTTTTCTACAATCAGAGGACATTAGAAAATATTTACACAGAAGGAAAGGTCCATTGAATTCTTAGTTTTAACTGTGGCGTTTGCATTAAGATCATAGCAACCAAAAGTTAAACCATGATTAGCAGGAACCATAAAACAAATTATGCAATTTTTCATAAGAAAAACACATCCAGAAATTCAATTGTATTCTCTCTATAAGTTTATGGTATATATATATATTTTAATAACTGTGATGTGTGGATTGAAACCATTTCTGTCGGTTCATTGCGCAGATTTCTTCTTTATTTCTATTCGGTGCTGTTTAGTATGTTGTGCCATTTAATACAATTTTAAACTGGTTTAATCATCGACACATTATGGGCTTTCATAGAGGTTTTAAACAAATAATCAATGCCGAATTTGTGACCCAGCCCGTGCTTCTCACAGCTCTGTTTATGGTGATCTGCACGGCTGAGCGCTCGAGACCGGTCCACGTGTAAATGCACGTCTCTGTGCTGATCTGTCCATTGAGCAGCGCTGACCGATCCGGGTAAAACGGTTATCTGATGCGTTTGGAACATTAGCATTTTGATATTTCTCATATGGAACAAAAAAAAGACAGAGCACAATCAGAGTCAGCCAACTTTGTAGTCGCACCAATGTGACATCTTGCAAAGTTGAATTGCACTGTTAGGAAAAATGGTTGAAAAAGTAGTCTCAGTCCATAGCCCTGATTTATTTTGTGGAATCTGATCATTTTCCACAGCACACCTGACAATCTTTCACCGCACAGTGGTTGAGAAACACTGATGTAAAGATGAACAGTTTTGGTCAGGTGTGTTCTGTGTGATGCAAATGGTGCAGGTACCAGAGATGGCGTAGAGGTTGGAGTTCTGGTGTTCAAAGTCTGGTCTGGTGGTGCTTTTCCTGAAACAGGCCGGCAGGGTCATGGATATGTGCCTGTGAAGAAACACAAACACTTTTCAATTATTATCACTTGTGGATGGATGGATGGATGGATGGATGGATGGATGGATGGATGGATGGATGGATGGATGGATGGATGGATGGATGGATGGATGGATGGATGGATGGATGGATGGATGGATGGATGGATGGATGGATGGATGGATGGATGGATGGATGGATGGATGGATGGATGGATGGATGGATGGATGGATGGATGGATGGATGGATGGATGGATGGATGGATGGATGTTTAGCCGCAATTGTGTTGCGTTGCTGTCAGTGTAAACAAATAAATTACCAGAAGCTGGAAACCTTTTCAGTCGCACCAGGTTACAACATGGACTTCAAATTAAAAAGGCTTTTTTTTTATATATATATATATGTAAATTACCTCTGCTGTGATTGCCTAATTTCATTGTTATTATTTGACATGAAATGAACCACAACGCCCTCGCCAATTTGCTGAATACTAGAAAGGGGTTGATATATAAATGTGGGCCGATATATGTTAATATGAACAAGTCGTTTTTACTTTTAGTTTCAAATATTGGTGTGGGAGGGCCAGGAAGGACGCTTTGAGTTATGCAAGAGACAGTATTCTTTACAACACTCAAATCCGCCTTTAAAAGAGCAAGACAAATATTTTTTTCTTTTTCATTTATGCTTTGTCCCTTTTAATGGCTGTACAGGTGAAACTCGAAAAATTAGAATATCGTGCCAAAGTTCATTAATTTCAGTAATTCAACTTAAAAGGTGAAACTAATATATTATATAGACTCATTACAAGCAAAGTAAGATATTTCAAGCCTTTATTTGACATATTTTGATGATTATGGCTTACAGCTTATGAAAACCCCAAATTCAGAATCTCAGAAAATTAGAATATTACATGAAATCAATAAAAAAAGGATTTTAAATACAGAAATGTCAGCCCTCTGAAAAGTATAATCATGCATATGTACTCAGTACTTGGTTTGGGCCCCTTTTGCATTAATTACTGCCTCAATGCGGCGTGGCATGGATGCTATCAGCCTGTGGCACTGCTGAGGTGTTATGGAAGACCAAGATGCTTCAATAGCTGCCTTCAGCTCTTCTGCATTGTTTGGTCTCATGTCTCTCATCTTTCTCTTGGCAATGCCCCATAGATTCTCTATGTGGTTCAGGTCAGGCGAGTTTGCTGGCCAATCAAGCACAGTAATACCATGGTCATTGAACCAGGTTTTGGTACTTTTGGCAGTGTGGGCAGGTGCCAAGTCCTGCTGGAAAATGAAGTCAGCATCTCCATAAAGCTTGTCTGCTGAAGGAAGCATGAAGTGCTCTAAAATGTCCCGGTAGACGGCTGCGCTGACTCTGGACTTAATAAAGCACAGTGGACCAACACCAGCCGATGACATGGCTCCCCAAACCAACACAGACTGTGGAAACTTCACACTGGACTTCAAGCATCTTGGATTGTGTGCCTCTCCATTCTTCCTCCAGACTCTGGGACCTTGGTTTCCAAATGAGATGCAAAATTTGCTCTCATCAGAAAAGAGGACTTTGGACCACTGAGCAACAGACCAGTTCTTTTTTTCTTTAGCCCAGGTAAGACGTTTGACATTTGAAGCCCATGTCCAGGACCCGTCTGTGTGTGGTGGCTCTTGATGCAGTAACTCCAGCCTCAGTCCACTCCTTGTGAAGCTCCCCACACATTTGAATGGCCTTTTCCTGACAATCCTCTCCAGGCTACGGTCATCCCTGCTGCTTGTGCACCTTTTTCTTCCACACTTTTCCCTTCCACTTAACTTTCTATTAATGTGCTTTGATACAGCACTTTGAGAACATCCAACTTCTTTTGCAATTATCTTTTGAGGCTTTCCCTCCTTGTGGAGGGTGTCAATGATGGTTTTCTGCACAACTGTCAGGTCAGCAGTCTTCCCCATGATTGTGAATTCAACTGAACCAGACTGAGAGACCATTTAAAGGCTCAGGAACCCTTTGCAGGTGTTTAGCTGATTAGAGTGTGACACTTTGAGCCTACAATACTGAACCTTTTCACAATAT
Organism: Xyrauchen texanus; assembly: GCF_025860055.1. Taxonomy (NCBI): domain Eukaryota; kingdom Metazoa; phylum Chordata; class Actinopteri; order Cypriniformes; family Catostomidae; genus Xyrauchen; species Xyrauchen texanus. Next base: position 57,578,468 of record NC_068278.1, on the reverse strand, counting down.
TCTAATTTTCTGAGATTCTGAATTTGGGGTTTTCATAAGCTGTAAGCCATAATCATCAAAATTATATCAAATAAAGGCTTGAAATATCTTACTTTGCTTGTAATGAGTCTATATAATATATTAGTTTCACCTTTTAAGTTGAATTACTGAAATTAATGAACTTTTGCACGATATTCTAATTTTTCGAGTTTCACCTGTATAGCAAGTCCAAAGATTTGGTCTATAGTATTTTCTGTTATGTATTCTTGTATTCTCCTGTTACATATAAAGAGATTGTATCACAAGGGTGGACTGTATTGCGACAGAGAGACAAAGAGAGAGAGAGAGAGAGAGAGAGACAGAGAGAGAGAGAGAGAGGAAACCATAAAAAGGAAAAAGCTGGAAAACTATAAACTTCACATTTTTGTCTGAGAAAGACCCACACCTGCAAGCCAGTAAACTTGACCAACCAAAAAACCTGTTGCCACTGAAACCCACATTTTACACAAGAAAAGCATGCGATAACACTTCATACTCAAAAAGGTGAAACCAAATATAGCGGAGGTCATTCACGGACTGATGTCTTAAAGGTATGGTAACAAAAATAGCCAGTTTAATTCTAAGGGTCAGCAAGAGGATGGGGAAATGGCCATGAAGAACTAAAATATGGTTTTGGTGCAAGACGCTTTGACCAACATAAATGGACTTTACCGAAAAAATCAAATACTTTAAAGTCTACAATTTAGCCCCTGTAAAGACAACATAAATCCACCCATGATGTCTTTCCAAAATGTGACCCATTACAAAATAAAAAAGGATATTCAATGAAAAAACCAGTAGGATTGTATCATGAAAAGTGTTCTCTACTGTATATGACAGATGTTTGGAGGGGGAGGAGCTAAAAAATAAGAGAACTTGGTGACGTCTGCCGAAAAGAAAAGGTGTTTCAGAGGCAGAGCAAGTCATTACATTTAAATGAAAGAAACAAAACATGTCTTCTTTGGAATAACGTGCACCAATGAATCATTCACATTGACCTGTTTCCACCTGGTATTAAGATTGCTGCTTACACCTGGCCACTTAAATGTGTCTCCTGTGACTACTTGTGTTCAGATTTGGAAGTGAGGTCTCAGTTTGCTGTTTCTCCCAGATGCGGTTGAAATTTATTCGAAGCACAAACGTGACGTGTTAAGCAGAATTAGCAGTTATTTTAGTGGATTACCTGCATTAAAGCAGATTTAGGCGTTCATTGTGATCCGATCACAAAACGTTTTAGACCCTGTTTAGACCTGTATTTAGGGCTGACCACATGTGGTAAGATCACCCAAAATGCATCTTAATACTTGGTGGAAAGGGGGTCAATAAGACTAGGAGTATGTATTGAAGGGTTAGTTCACCCAAAAATGAAAATGATCCCATAATTTAATCACCCTCAAGCGATCCTAGGTGTAGAAGACTTTCTTCTTTCAGCCAAACACAATCAGAGGTATATTAAAAATATCCTGCCTCAGCAGCTTTAAAATAGGAGTGAATGGTACCTTAGATTTTGAAGCCCAAAAAAGTGCATCCATAAGAAAAAAGTAATCCACACGGCTCCAGGGGGTTAATTAAGGCCTTCTGAAGCGTAGTGATGTGTTTTTGTAAGAACAATATCCATATTTCTAACTTTATAACTATAATCACTGGCTTCCAGTAATGGCCGTCCGCACGTTCACAACAGAGTTGAGTTCCGACGTATGACGTAGGTGTAGCGTAAGCTCCAGTGAGAGGTGATGAACACGGAATCGCGCATTGTTTAAGGGCAAAGGAAACCGGCGAAAAGAAGGGAGTTGTTTTAGCTATACTGTAGATTTGTATTAGTCTTAAAATGGTGCGTTCGTGCGTCTTTCCAGTCATTCCAATCATCCATTCATGGCAGCAAACACTCACAGCCTCTGTTGGTATTACCTCACATTTCCTGCATGAGCACCAGCACGTGTCCCGTACTCTTCGTCAACCAGATTCTTTTGTTTGTGCCGCTGCTGCAGCCTCCTCCATCTACCGGAGTTCCTGGTTGCTGTACTCCGGTTCAAACAAACAGGGCTTCTCTTATATCAAAATCCTACAACATTTTTTCTTAAAAATCCTCGTTGTTGTTGTAATTCGTGACCGGCGTTTTGTTTTGCAATATCCTCTGCACTTCCGCGTTCGTCACGTCTCACTGGAGCTTACGCAACGCCTACGTCATACGCCGGAACTCGACTCTCTCGTGAAAGCACAGACGGCCATTACCGGAAGCCAGTGATTATTGTTTATAAAGTTGTGAATATGGACATTTTTCTTTCAAAAAAATGCATCGTTTCACTTCAGAAGGCCTTTATTAACCCCCTGGAGCCGTATGGATTACTTTTTTGGGCTTCAAAATCTAAGGTACCATTCACTCCCATTATAAAGCTCGGAAGAGCCAGGATATTTTTAATATAACTCCGATTGTGTTTGGCTGAAAGATGAAAGTCATTACAATTAGGATGGCTTGAGAGTGAGTAAATGATGGGATCATTTTCATTTTTGGGTGAACTAACCCTTTATGAAGGCAATAATAGTCAGTTTTGATTTTATGTTGACTTAAGAAAATTAGGCTCTATCACGATATCTCCTGAAGGTATACCGGTAATTGTGGTCTTTTCTGAAAGGCTCTGCAGTGAACAATTTAAAATGAAATCCTGGAAGGTCACAACTCAATCTCAAAAATGCTATTAATTTAATTTACTGATTAATAAAGTGTTTTTCTCTCTCTTCTCAGTTTGTCTGGTTCTGTCTTTCTATTCTGGAGCTGTGGCACAAACACAGTTCACACTTCCCCTCTGGAGAAACACAGATTTTCAGACCTCAGACACAAACACATACTTGGGCAGGACTGGTGCTGGAGTGGAGCTGGAGTTGTTGGTGACAGTCTGGATGTTGTTGGTGGTGGTGGTGATGGAGTTGTTCTGTACGGGTGAAGAGTCTTGGGTCCGTGGCACTTTTCCCATTCGGTACCAGATGCCCATGTTATTCAGCTCTCTGTGGAGACAAAAATAGATTAAAGTTGGTCCATGAAAGCTGAGGCATACAAAGACTACTCAAAAACAGTTATTGCAAGTCTAGCTTTATAGATGTACGATGAATTTAAGCCATAAATAGCACAATATCATATATTGCATGTATATATTTTTACAGAATTCTATTAAAGGAATAGTTCACCCAAATATTTAATAATTTACTCACCCTCACGTCGTTCCAAACCCGTTTGTTTTTCTCTTTTATATGAAACGCAATTGGAGGTGTTTTAATTAATATGTCAGCCCATCTTTTTAAAGCTACCTTTTCCCCCAATTTAAAATTGCCAATTCCTAATGTGCTCTAGGTCCTTGAGGTGGCGTAGTGACTCTAGATTGAGATGAATCTAATTTGCCTCCATGTCTGAGACCGTTAATCCACGCATCTTATCACCTGGCTTGTTAAGCGCAATAGCGCATTAGCTAAGGAAAGCTCACCTGTCCCCCCACATGCTGCTGAACTTTTTCCGCTGCACTATTGAAAGTGTCTTAACAAACTGAATCACAGTGTGGTATGGCAACGGTACTGTCTCAGATCAGAAGACACTCCAGCGGGTGGTGAACTGCCCGATACATCACTGGTGTCCAGTTACCCTCCAAAGACATTCACAATAAACGCTGCCTAATGAGGGTGAGAAGCATTATCAAAGACACCTCTCACCCCAACCACGGTCTGTTTACTCCTCTCCCATCTGGGAGACGCTATAGGAGTCTTCGCTGTCGCACCAGCAGACTCAGGAACAGTTTCTTTCCCTCAGCTGTCAGCCTACTGAACTCTAAACTCAGGCGCTGAACACTACATCCCACCGAACTACATATTTGTATTTATTTTTGTATTTGTTTATTTATGTATTTGTTTTTTTTCCCCTCGCACATTCCCTTGCACATATCTTGCACATAACTTCTACCTCCTGATGCCGCTTGCACTATTATGGCCACCGGCCATATACATATATTTACACATTTACATATTTATACCTCATTCTGTACAATGCACCTTCAGTTTATGCTTCTTAATTTGCAACTTGTACTGTATTATAGACATTTGCATTGAGCTGGTCTCTGCTTCTCTACATCATAACTTTGCACTCAAAAAAACGCATATCGCATATACTTACATATATATATATATATATATATATATAGCTATTTGCAATTATGGTTAGATGCTAACTGCATTTCATTGACTCTGCACTTGTATTTTGCACAATGACAATAAAGTTGGATCTAATCTAAAATAACCTGCATTGATGGTTACTCCTCAAACCAGAGCAGAGTCCAAGCCCAACTCACATAATTACCAAAACAATGTTCCTCCGCAAGTAACCTGCAGTTTTATGCTTCAATCGCCAGAGGGCCAGAAGTTACACAGTGTAGCTTTAATACAATGTGGACAGGACAGATAGTGCCTCACTTGAAAGCTTAAAAAAGGACACAAAGTATCATAAAAGTAGTCCTTGTGACTCATGTGTCATATTTTAAGTATTCTGAAGGCATACGATACATTTTGGTAAGAAACGATAATATCAGTAACTTTGTTGTGAAAATCTATCCCGCTTGTAGCCCTAAACGACACAAGCTTATCTCAAAGCACTCATGAATAATAAATGATGATAATTCTGGGTCCTTTTTCTAACTTGAAATAAAATGAATAAATGTAAATGTAACTTTAAAGTGAGTCACTATCCATTGTCATTGTATTAAAAAGACAGCCAGAAATCTCCTTTGCTTAAAGAGATTAAGGGACAACTAAAAGCACAACAGAAATAATGACATTAGAAAGCAAGTCATTTACATTTAATGCATTTGGCAGATGCTTTAATCCAAAGCAACCTAAGGTGCATTCAAAGTATACAATTTATCAGTTTGTTGTGTGTTCCCTGGAAATCAAACCCATGATATTAGCATTGCTAATGCCATACACTACAGTTGAGCTACAGGAAGCCTCATAGCTCATACTGGTTTGGAACGATATGGAGGTGATTAAATTATGACTTTTCAATTTTGGGTGAACTGCTCTTTTAATTTTCCAATTGAATACCAAGTAACTGTCCATTATATATGAGAAAGACAGTCTAGTACATACGTTCTGTTGCATTTGTTTAAGATAACTGACCCTATGAATGTATACTGCGGTGGCGCCTGTTTGGAGCGTCCTAAAATACGGATATCACAGATGGCAGCTTCGGTGGAGTCTCGCGGGATGAACTTAATACATAACCTCCTCTTCCTGAACGCCGGCTCTTCTGCAAAGAGAGAGATAGAGAGGAACACGTTAAAGGAAATGGAAAGAGAAAACGAGCAGAACGAGGTCACTGCTCAAACTGAAAGCGGATCATTTTACACAATTAATTAATTATTTAAATGAGAAAGGAACTAAGCCCAAAGGAATTTCATCAATGCAAAAATATATAAAAAAGAAGAAGCTTTGGTACATCAGTGGTAAACAAACTTCCTTGGTGTGGTCTGGAAGTTTCACTAGTTTATTTAAGCTCTGATAGACATTTCATATACTGAGTGTCTGTGGAGACTCACCACACATATGGTGGTTTCAGGGAGATCAAACTTAATAAACCTTTTTATTGTGCATATAGAAAATGAAGCCTATTTTAGGGCCACTATAGAAATAGCTCCCCCAAAAGTGTTTACTCACCCCCATTTTTTCTTCTTCTGCAGAACACAAATGAAGATTTGAAAAAAAAATTCTCAAGTGAATGGTGACCAAAACTTTGAAGCTCCAAAAAGCACATAAAGTCAGCATAAAGTAATCCATAAGATTCAAGTGGTTTAATCCATGTCTTCAGAAGCAATTCAATCGATTTGGGTGGGAACAGATACAAAAATAACTCTTTTTTTTCACTGTACATCTTGTCATTTAAGTTTTAAGGCACTATCATGATTTCAAGCTTGATTACACTTCCTAGCGCTTAACGCATGCAGAGTGCTAGATGGAGCTAGAAAGTGAAATCAAGCTTGAAATCATGATCACCAAGGAGATTGCGGATACTGTTACATTTGGAGTTAGATTGCTTCAGAAGACATGAATTTAACTACTCATTTTGATTACTTTTATGCTGCCTTTATGTACTTTTTGGAGCTTCAAAGTTTTGGTCACCCTTCACTTTCATTGTACGGACTGATGTGGTCAGACTGATGATGACATTCTGCCTAACTACTTGTTTTGTGTTCCACGGAGTAAGAAAAAAACTAAAAGGGGTTTGGAACAACATGAGTGAGTAAATGATAACAAAATGTTCATTTTTAAGACAATGTTGTTGAAACATAATTAAATCTATCAGATCTGACCTGGCAGGAAAATGAAGTTGTAAAGTGAAAGACAGGGAATGAGACGAGTGCTTACGAGTGTCCACTGTTTCCTGTATGGGAATGAATCCCACAGGCAGCGTGTCCTTGATATCAATGAGCTTCATGTCTACAAGCACGTTTCCTAAATGACTCTGTGGAGAGAGATACGTGAGAATCACTGATTAGAGAATGTGAACATGTTTGCTTGATGGACAGATGCTGAAGAAACCGAATTATAGCTCAGGATGTCCTGTGCGGTTTTATCAAAAGATGTTGATGCATGTTTTTTGTGTGTGGTTAAAACGCTCTGCTGTATGTCTTGTGCTGAAATGTAGGACACCATATGGAGCAAGCACTATACGATAACAAATTATAAACACTGTTTTAAAGTTTACTTCCCTTGAGCGTTTACACCTGCCAAGTTGACAGACGATGATGGACAAAATCGGAAAATGACCACGAAGCTGTAAAGTCGCCTTATTTATTAAATTGTAGCAGAGTATGAAATTAGCACACACCAAATGTGGGTATTTCATGCGCAGTGGCAGGTAATTTTGCTCATCTGCTTAAACGAGTAGATGGTGGGCGACCTGTAAGAAATGCTATTAGACACAAAATCAAGTTTTTGTGCACGTGTCTGTTTGTTCAGAGGTTCAATGTCATTTTGCGTTAACGATATTTGTGCTTGGGCCTGGGTGGCTTAGCGAGCATTGACACACGACTAGCACCCCTGAAGTCACGAGTCCAGGGTGTGCTGAGTGACTCCAGCGAGGTCTCCTAAGCAACCAAATTGGCCCGGTTGCTAGGGAGGGTAGAGTCACATGGGGTAACCTCCTCGTGATCGCTATAATGTGGTTCTCGCTCTCGGTGGGACGCGTGGCGAGTTGTGCGTGAATTCCGCGGAGAATAGTGTGAAGCCTCCACACGCCCTATGTCTCCACGGTAACGCACTCAACAAGCCACGTGCTGAAATGTGCGGATTGACGGTCCCACCCGGATTGAGACGAGTCAATACACCACGAGGACTTGGAGAGCATTGGGAATGGGAATTCCAAATTGGGGAGAAAAAAAATGACATCTTTATGTTTAAGAAACAAAGATGAAAGGGATTAAATCATAAAATAATACATAAACACGTTCAACTTGAACCTCAAATTGAGTTCTATTTCATTTTCCTTAAGGCAGCATTAACGAAACACAATACAAGCACAGATTTGATAAAAACAGTGGAAATTATTAGGCAGCATTAATTGGGGAACACAAGGGATTTTATTAGGTTCACACCTAATAGGAAAACCGGTGTTTTCTATTCGTTAAAGCACAGACTAATTGAACTAACAAACTGTTGCAGCCGTTTTATGAAAGTAACAATGATATGGGTTGTTTTGAACTTTTTAGGAGGTAATAATTTATTTACATTTCAATTGTTATTATTTTTATTTGTATTAATATGTTTACATTTATAGACATTTATTATATATATTACATTTACCAGGTAGGGAAGGAGATATTGCCCCAAGTGAAGGAGTTGAAGTACCTCGGGTCTTGTTCACGAGTGAGGGGACAATGGAGCGGGAGGTTGGCCGGAGAATCGGGGCAGGTATTGCACTCGCTCTATCGCACCGTTGTCATGAAAAGAGAGCTGAGCCGGAAGGCAAAGCTCTCGATCTACCGGTCAATTATTGTCCTACCCTCACCTATGGTCATGAATGCTGGGTCATGACCGAAAGAACTAGGTCGCGAGTACAAGCGGCCGAAATGGGCTTCCTCAGAAGGGTGGCGGGCTTCTCCCTTAGAGATAGGGTGAGGAGCTCAGTCATCCGTGAGGAGCTCGGTGTAGAGCCGCTGCTCCTTTGCGTCGAAAGGAGTCAGTTGAGGTGGTTTGGGCATCTGGTAAAGATGCCCCCTGGCCACCTCCCTAGGGAGGCGTTTCAAGCACATCCAGCTGGGAGGAGGCCTCGGGGAAGACCCAGGACTAGGTGGAGAGATTACATCTCCACACTGGCCTGGGAACGCCTTGGGGTCCCCCAGTCAGAGCTGGTTAATGTGGCTCGGGATAGGGAAGTTTGGGGCCCCCTGCTGGAGCAGCTGCCCCCGCGACCCGACTTCGGATAAGTGGTTGAAGATGGATGGATATTTACATTTATAACTGAATTTATCTCTTAATTTGTATTAGTCATTTTCCAGCTTTTGTCATAGACAAGGAAGCTGGAGATGGTAAATGTCTGAATTTGGGGAGGTGGTTATATAGGATTTGTTTTACCTCTTTGCTATTTTAATAGCTTTTTTTTTTTCATTTAGCTTGAAGTGCAATTTGAATAAAAATCTTTGGTTTCAGTTTTTCATGTTTCAATAAATTAATTAAATCTTTAAAGTAAATTCAAGCAAAAAAGTTCCCTTGGCAGTGGGATTGATTATTTAATGAAATGTATATATATATATTTTTTTTAATTATAAAAATATAGTAAAATGATTTCTTGCATATCGCCCCGCCCTAGAGAGGAAGTGGCTTTATTTGTAAACAGAAATAAAGTTCCCCCTTCTGTCTTCAGATTGAAAAGGCACCAAAAGTCTCCTAATAGATGTCATTGATAAAGAAACGACTCACGTTCTCCTTGGAGAAAACTCTGGTGAAGCACAGATAGCGGGTCACCTTGGATTTAAACAGGCCATCTTTCCACAAGTCTGCATCAATACCATCTGTAGTTTGTGCGACCTAAAAGAACAGAGAAACAAAGAAAATTGACGATTGTTTATGTGACTGATTATTTGATTATTTTGCATTTGGAGAGGGTCACTTGTTTTCGGCTTTGTATTGATCTGAAATGATTGTAGGATTCGTTTATCCAAATATTAAAATTCTGTTGTCAAAAAAGCATCATAATATTACACTATATGGACTACATTACAAATCCATACAATAACTGGCTTTTTAATAGATATTCATTGAAAATCTTTCCCTCCATCGCTGCTCTCAAATCTCATTCTTGTCATAGCAAATATGGCCAGTCAAGATGCTTCAATCGAGACTTGATGTCAACGATGACAATCCCAACATGCAAAGTTTTTGCAGATGAGATTATAACGCATCAACAGAGGCAAAGATGTTTTAGTAAATAACACATTTCTGTCTGTTCCTCACAAAAAGCTGTCATAAGGCTTCAGAAGACTTGGAAAACGGCCTGGATAATGGTCAAATGGACTACTTTTATCATTTTTAATTTTTTTTGTTATTTCTGGACTCTAATTAGCTTCTCAAGGGGCTGTGGAAAATTCCTTCCCTCATTATTAGCCCTGTAGATTTAGACAATGCTGGCTGAACCACACCAGTGGATATTTGTGTGCTAGCTCACTGCAGTCAGTTCAGTGCAGCTCTCATCCTGATCTCAAGTGCAGTCAACATGCATGATTGCTCCATTAACAGCCTGAGCTGCCCACACAAAGAGCCATCCATCAGCTGCACAATGGTAACCGGCTTCCCGCGAAACGCTTGGCAAACACGGCTAAACACTGAGCTGCTAAAGTTCACATGAGCGTAAGGGACAAACTGCTGCCTGAAAAGACAAAGCATTTGATCTTAGGATATAATAGTGGTGTTAATACATCAAATATCACATTATATCACGTTGGGGTCAGTCAATAAAAAAATAAAAATAAAAAAAGAAACCCCCAAAAGGCATTATTCTATAACCTAACTTTTATTAAATAATATGAAATGGGTTGACTACATTGTATTAGACATTTAAAATAATTAAAAAAATAAAATATATATAAGAATTTTTCAATTGCCTTAAAATAATAATTGTCCCTCTTCATCTGTTGCATTTACAGTTTATTTTTTAATCACTTTGTTTTCTCAGGTCAAGTATTAGTGCCATGCCAAACAAGTGTGCAAAAAAGCAACAACAAAAAAAAGTCATTAATCATTTAAATAATTTATAAGGAATATTTTCACCTTTAATTTCATGTCATTTGTGTTATCAATGTTAAAAACATGAATTTTGAAAATACAAGAGGTTGTGGAAAAGAACTTCCAAGGTCAAAGTTCAGAGGAAGTGGCAGCTCAAGTGCTCATACAGGCTAGAGATTTTACCACCATTTACATTTATGCATTTGGCAGACACTTTTATCCAAAGCGACTTACAGAGCCCTTATTACAGGGACAATCCACCCGGAGCAACCTGGAGTTAAGTGTCTTGCTCAAGGACACAATGGTGGTGACTGTGGGGATCGAACCAGCAACCTTCTGATTAACAGTTCAGTGCTTTAGCCCACTACACCACCACCATGTTGATAAAGTTATTAATTTACATTTTAAAAGTAATTTTTTTTTAAATGATATTGGTGTTGCACTGTTAAACATTTATATGAATAATAAAACAATTAAAAAAGATTTAATAGTATAATTGATTGATTTGATTCTGATCAGTGGTGAATGCATTGTGATGGTATTGACACAATCTTAGAAAATTAATCTTTTAAGAGAATTTGTCACTGGTGTTACAAACCTTTTTTCATCCAAGAAACAAAATTAAATTAAATAAAGAACAACAGTCAAGTTGTCCTTCATGAATAAAAATAATATCACAATGTTAATAAATGTTTATTCTCTGCTTTTATGGTTGAAAACTGAACTGAATTCAATATTTTGCAAGTGGCAAAGTCAACATTTTATTTGAATGACACATTTCAAAGATGGGGGGACAGAAGAACAATATATATGGGTATTTAATGCATAATGTATCCATCAACGTTTTATAAAAATATATGGGAATATAAGATGAAATGTCAATTTTAGGTGGCATGACTGGTCAACATTCTTTAAATGCATGACGTGGAGACAAAGAACCACCAGACGCAAAGCATGCATTGAACTCATTTAACGCACACCTAGCCGTGGATTATGCCGCTTATACCATGGTCACTGGCCAGAATTGATGAGTTACAGCTGTCATAAAAATAGATTTGCGCAAATTTTGACGAAGAACAAAAACAAATAACGGTTCATTTTATCTAAGGGTCGTTAGATCTACAGCTCTGCCTATTCAGACACACAGAAAAAGTAGTGCGACCACACACTTGGTCAAAACTGTGAATATAAATGCACAATCCAGGCATAATCATATACACAGAAAGTAGAGGGGTTGGCACTCCAGATAAAATGTATTATTAAATTGTATTCATTGTCATTTTCACATTAATGTGGAAAAACAGACATTACAAATGTGGCAGTGACAGCAAAAGTAGCACTTACTGTTTGATATTGGGAAAACCACTCAAAACACTCTGGAGGAACCTGCAGATTTTGACCTCTGAGACATCGGTTTGATATCCATCTAGGCTGCATGATTGACTAAATTAATGAAATCGCAATTTGTCCATGAACGGTAGCGCTTCACCTCAAAATACCGCACGCATTGCTTCTCCTTAAGCATTTGAGTCAGAGATGTGTGAGCACGTGTGTGCCTCTAGAGGCTATAGGCGGCACTTCAGCACATAACATACACACATTACAGTTTAAATCGTCTTGCATCGCCTTTCCAGACAACGAAAGACACATTTAATAGGTCCTGATTTCCTTCTCTCACTCTCCGTGCAAAACAAGATGAATTCCAGTATATTAGCTATGCTGATGAAAGGGTTAGGAAATGTTTTCAGTTGCTATAGCTCACTTTGCTTGCTCTGTAATGTTGTGTTTTTAGGGGTTACAAACAGTGCATTAATATTGAACGGAACTACTGGTGCATTCAACGATTTGAACAGCACGCATTCCAGCCAATCAGAATAGAGTATTCGAACAGACCATGGTATAATTGGTATTAAAATGTATCAATGCATTATAATTATACAATGAAGACCAGGAATTTAAGTAATTTTATGCTACATCCCATTACTTTTTCTGAATTTTACTTTGAATACTTTATACTACTGTTAAAAACTTCTACTCTATTGCTTAATTTGTTGCTAAATTGTTCATCTGTTTCCTTGTTTTTATTACTAATGGTTTACTTATCTTAAATACTTACTTGATAAAATGAAACAGTTGTTTGCTCACATTGGTTAGTATTTTGTTGTGGTATGGAATTCTTCATATGTATGCAAAATGGTCATTATAAGTGAAATACACCAGAATAAAACAGAATCTGAAAAAAACAACATCAGAATCTAATCAGAAAGCTTGTAAATCGGATTCTAATCGGTATCAATTCCCAGCTCTAATTCACTAATTCATTTAAAATGGTCCTCTGGTGTGACAATTTAATTGAAAATGTATTCTATTTATTCTTTTAAATAAAATGAGACCCTAAAAGTTGCATGCACAATCATTATAAAATAACTATTTTAAAAGAAAAGAAAATGCTGTTTAAAAAGGTTTCTGTGGCAAGCAGGACGTGGCTGAGCGATACGGATGGATGGCTATCGCAATCAGCTGGGAGAGAGATAAAGAGGAGCCAGAGCCTCAGTTTGAGAGAGAGAGATGCACAAAACTTTGTGTGCCTATGTTAAGGGGGTGCTGAAAAGCACACTGTTATGGGCGACACTGAAAAGTGTGTGTGTTAATAAATGGCTTACGTTTGGATGTTTACCCGGCTCCCACTTCCTCCTTCATAAGGCAACAGTCTGCCACAGTTTCATGTCAACTACTTCATTTATCTCCAAAAACAGGCTAAAGTGTTGTCTTCTTATACCCTGCCCATGTGCGCTTCACACTCTGCTACAACTTTTGGCCCTCTTTAATCAGGTCAAAGCACACGGCATCAAGAAAAAACTCAAAGAAAGAGGAAACATAAATGCAAGGCCAGTGGGTTAGAGGAAGACTAAAGTCAAGGCTTGCAAAAACTGTCTATCTTCATTTCCTGTTCCCTGATGTAATAAAATAGTACCAGAAACTTCATTGTTGATTTTCTTAATGTCAGATGACTTTGTTAGTTTAACCAGAAGTTGCAATCCCTAAAATGCAGAATTTGCTTATAGGACAAAAGGTATCCATTCAGAATTTCAACATGAAATTTTTATTATTATGTCATAAGGCATAAATTCTGTTTGTTTTCTTCATAAATTATAATAAAGATATTTGAGAATTATTCAAGTCTATTGCACAAACTATGTGTGACAAGACAGACAAAAAAATATTTAATACTTAAAACTTACACACACACACACACATATACATATATATATATATATATACACACACACTCACCTAGAACTTTATTAGGAACACCTGTACACCTACTTATTCATTTGATTATCTAATCAGCCAATCATGTGGCAGCAATGCACTGCATAAAATCATGCAAATATGGGTCAGGAGCTTCAGTTAATGTTCACATCAACCATCACAATAGGGAAAATTGGTGGCATGATTGTTGGTGCCAGACAGGCTGGTTTGACTGGTATAACTGCTGATCTCCTTGGATTTTCATGCACAACAGACACTATAGTCTCTAGAGTTTACTCAGAATGGTGCCAAAAATAAAAAAAATACAGTCAGCGGCAGTTCTGTGGACAGAAACACATTGTTGATGAAAAAGGTCAACGGAGAATGGCCAGACAGGTTTGAGCTGACAGAAAGGCTACAGTAACTCAGATAACCACTCTGTACATTTGTAGTGTGCAGAATAGCATCTAAGAATGCAAACACATCGAACCTTGAGGCGACTGGGCTACGACAGCAGAAGACCATATTGGGAACTATTTTTAGGACCAAACTGTTCCTAATAAAGTTCTAGGTGAGTGTATATGTTTATTTTATACAGTTGGAAGTCAGAGGTTTACATACACCTTAGCCAAATAAATTTAAATTCAGTCTTTCCTGTCTTAGCTCAGTTAGAATCACTATTTTAAGAATGTGAAATGTCAGAATAATAGTATGATTTATTTCAGCTTTTATTTCTTTCATCACATTCCCAGTGGGTCAGAAGTTTACAAGCACGTTAGTATTTGGTAGCATTGCCTTTAATTGTTTAACATGGGTCAAACATTTTGGGTCACCTTCCACAAGCTTCTCTCAATAAGTTGCTGGAATTTTGGCCCATTCCTCCCAACAGAACTGGTGTAACCAAGTCAGGTTTTTAGGCCTCCTTTCTCGCGCATGCGTTTTTAGTTTTGCCCACAAATTGACTATCGGATTGAGGTCAGGGCTTTGTGATGGCCACTCCAATACCTTGACTTTGTTGTCCTTAAGCCATTTTTTTACAACTTCGGATGTATCCTTGGGGTCATTGTCCATTCGGAAGACCCATTTGCGACCGAGCTTTAACTTCCTGGCTGATGTCTTGAGATGTTGCTTCAATATACCAATAGAATTTTCCTTCCTTATGATGCCATTTATTTTGTGAAGTGCACCAGTCCCTCCTGCAGCAAAGCACCCCCACAACATGATGCTGCAACCCCCATGCTTCTCGGTTGGGATGGTGTTCTTCGGGTTGCAAGCCTCACCCTTTTTCCTCCAAACATAACAATGGTCATTATGGCCAAAGAGTTACATTTTTGTTTCATCAGACCAGAGGAGTAAGATCTTCCTCCCCATGTGCACTCGCAAACTGTCCTCTTGTTTTACTGTGGATATAGATACTTGACTACCTATTTCCTAGGTCCTTTGCTGTTGTTTTGGGATTGATTTGCACTTTTCACACCAAAGTGCGTTCATCTCTAGGAGACAGAATGTGTCTCTTTCCTGAGTGGTATGATGGCTCTGTGGTCCCATACTTGCAAACTCTTGTTTGTAGAGATGAACGTGGAACCTTCAATCATTTGGATATTGCTCCCAAGGATGATTCAGGAGGGTTTTTTCTGAGGTATTGGCTGATTTCTTTCGATTTTCCCATGATGTCAAGCAAAGAGGCACTGAGTTTGAAGGTAAGCCTTAAAATACATCCATAAATACACCTTCAATTGACTCCAATTAGCAATCAGAAGCTATTTGGCTAATTGCCTAAAGGCTTGACATAATTTTCAGGAATTTTCTAAGCTGTTTAAAGGCACGGTTAACTTCTGACCCACTGAAATTGTGATATACTCACTTAAAAGTGAAACAATTGGTCCGTAAACTATTATTGGAAAAATGACTCATGTCATGCACAAAGTAGATGTCCTAAACGACTTACCAAAACTATAGTTTGCTAATATGAAATCTGTGGAGTGGTTAAAAAATTAGTTTTAATTACTTCAACCTAAGTGTATGTAAACTTCTGACTTCAACTGTTCATTTTGTACAGTTTGTACCATTTACAAGTATTTACATATGCAGAACAACCCCTAAAATGTTAAAGGGTAACTAAACCCTAAACCAACTTTTTTAGTTAATGATCTGTAAGAATGGGGCTTTATTAGTACTGGTCATTGATTCAAGTAATTTTTTTGACATTTGTGTATAAAGTGTTTTAATTCTACAATATATGGTGTAAAAACGTCAGAGTGCTGCTCTCTTCAGGTTGAACGGTGGCTACTGCAGTTGAATTTTCCTATTGGCTGTTTGCGGTAGTTCGTGACGTAAGCGGTGAGAGCTGATGTAAGCAGGTTCCAGCTCACCACGCCCTTGGTACGAGCTAGACACTGGCCCCATTCTCCCTTGCACGGCTGCTTCGCTAGCATCGTCGGATGCTGATCGCGATGCGGGAGTTAAAACCGCAGTTTGAGCCACATCCATGCTATGTGTGTTTAGAATTAAATGTTTCATAAATGTTGTTGCTTTTGATCGACAACTGACTGTAAAGAACAGACAGGCTATTAAAAGAGACATAAATCATTGACACACATTACACAGAATGGGTCAACACACAGTGAATGGATGTCTTTGCTGAACTTATTCGCTACTATACTACTAAATCACTGGTGAGTGAAATCTGAACATTTACCTGCCATTGGCTACTTACAAAATGTTTTTGCATATGCAAGCAATTGGGTTGATTAAATTATTTAAAGGGTCAATATTGAGGTTGTTCAAATAAAAAAAAAAAAAAAAATCAACATTTCTATCCAGCCCTATTTTTACTCAACTACATCAAACCCCTACTTCTTCGGCTATTGTTAACTTATTTTTAAACAATAAATAAATAAATAATGACCTCATTCACTTGCCTTAGAAGCAGGTGTGACACAAAACAAGAGACAATTCATACAATTCTAAAAACAGTATAAGGCTTTGACTTCAGGGGTACCCCAAGGGTCAGTCCTCGGTCCTCTGTAATTTGATGTTGAACAGATAGCACAAATAGCTCACTGTTAGTGCTGGAAACACCAGATCTCTCCCTCTGGCAGTGATCTTTATGTGCAGAGTACAGTGGTTCTGCCTTTTGAGATGGAGATGAGGGGTGGGAATGCATACTATCAACAGACCCAGCTTTCACAAACTCTCGCAGTCCACACAGGAAGCATTGTTAAACTTTGCGCTGGGGTGACGACAACGACTGGAACAGCCAAATGAAACAACAATCCCACTGCACGTTCTGTTGCCAAATGAGAACCAGATCATGTGTGGATGTGTGGCCCGAGAACATGCTTTTCTTTTGCATTATTCTCATTTATTATAAATCTTTTTAATACAAATTATAAAATCTATATAATTCATCAATACTACAAATATAATGGGTGTAAAGACAGTTGGAACAACCAATGCCTGAACTTTTTTTCTGAAGGTTAATGCTCAAGACCAACCAAGTGAACATTGCCTGCATAGCTGAGAGTGCATTTAAAAGTCAGGTGCTGGGAAAACAGTCCCACCACACACAGATCATATTTCGCTCAGCCTGAATTGTGAACGCCTTTGTACTGCGGCCACCACTGCAACTGAGATGAGGAGTTTGTATGCAAATCTGCAGTGGTGTTTGTTGAGACCAACTCTAAACCCCCTGATGAGTACATCATTGTTCTTTTTTTACATATATCAACAACTACACAAGACCCATCATGTTTCAACACTCAAACAGAATTGTTTTACCTAGCACTGTACATAAAGTGCCTAAGATTGAAATATAACAAGAAAACTTAGAAACAATTATTATGTGAAATTTTATACCGGGTAATAGGGAATGGAACTATCAATACAATACCCTAACGAACAGCATAGCCTTAAATAAAGAATACTTGACTAATGAAGAGTTTGCGAACCATGATAAATGAACCTAAATAACGCATCGTAAGGGAGATGTTCTTTACCAACATATCAAATTACACAGGCAGTATACACACACTGATAGAAGATATTTAATAGCAGGTAGCGAATATAATGTGCTGTAAGACGTCTCGGATTCGGAATGACACAAGAAATGCTGTTAGACACACAGACAGACTTTATTATATTTTTAAGAACAGATGACAGAAAAGCTGTCTATGCGCATGTCGGACGTGCTGTTTGTTCAGAGGCGTGCAATCTCGTGGAACACACGTATGTAAAGGGTTCTCACTCTTTCGTGAATAGTATCGTCTATGAGAATGCTGCAAATGACCTCAGACATCTCAGCTCAGGAGGTGCTCGGAGTTCAGTTTGCTTTATTTCCACAGAGCAGTTCATTGTGAGAGCAACTCTGCAGGGTCACTCTATTTATAGACTATACATCAGTGATTAAATCATAAAATAATTCAAAAGCACGTTCACCTCGAACCATGATTTATATTTCAGTGATTATTATCATCATTATAATTAGTATGTTTACATTTATAATTGTTTTTAGATCTTAATGTGTATTAGTAATTTCCCACCGGTTTACATTTACATTTATGCATTTGGCAGACGCGTTTATCCAAAGTGACTTACAGTGCACTTATTACAGGGACAATCCCCCCGGAGCAACCTGGAGTTAAGTGCCTTGCTCATGGACACAATGGTGGTGGCTGTGCGGATCGAACCAGCAACCTTCCGCTTACCAGTTCAGTGCTTTAACCCACTACTCCACCACCACTCCAGTGTAATTTCCCGCCTGTTGTCATAGACGGATACTTGCGTGACGGTAAGTAGAAAGGTGGTTAAAAATGATTTATTTTTTTGACCACTTCGTTATTTGAATTGCATTTTAATTTCATTTAAGTGCCATTTGAATTTAGAAATGTTTTTGGTTTAAGTTTTTCGTTTTTAAATAAATAAATAAAATTTTCAATTCAAAATCACTAAAGCAAGAATATTCACCGATCCCTCAGCCCGAGGGGTTGACGATGTAATTGGATATTGCGATATATGTACTTCTTGCATATCGCCCAGCCCTTGGAGGGACTGACAATATTTTACAGTGTTGTTTATAAATGGGTATAGTTCATAGTGTATGTGCTTTTCCCATTGGACTCCCTGAAATGTTTTGTTGACTTGTGGGCTCTAACCCATGATGGTTGTTATTCGGTCTGTTCCTATGTTTTGAATCAGACCCATAGTGTCTCATTCTAGGGATTAACCCTAACCCTAAACCTTTTAAGGGGCCGTTAAGACTAGAGGTAGACCGATTAATTGGCACTTATAGCTGCTTTTGGAACTAATGGTTAAATAAAAACAATCACTGACACCTCTTGGGGATATTCTGTATCCAAGTCTTTCATCCATATTTTATGTTATTAGATAATCAAGTGTTTTAAACTGAATCAAGGGCATGCAGAGAAAAGTAAAAAAACATTTATAACTATTTATACATTTTAAAGCATAATTTCTTAAAATAGGGTAAGTGGCAAAATATTGGTATCAGTCTATGTGTTTTTTGTTTCAATCGGTATCGGTCAGAACAATTTTATATCGGTGCATCCCTAATACCGAGTATAACTCTTTATTACTTAACATTTTGTGAATGGAACAGAAGGCAGGTGTCTCAAGATGTATTTTTAAAATGACACTTATTTATCTTTACATGGTGTCTTAAAAACTTGACAGTACAGTAAAGGACACTCACCACATCATAGCCGGTGGGAGCTCTGTTTCTTGAGGCCACAACTCCTACGCCAGTGATTGGGTCCATTGGCATCTCTGGTAGGGCATCAGAAAGGTCCCGTACCTCAGGCATCATTGAGAAGTTCTGAGGAAACAAGTGTGTTACAAATTTAAATCTAAATTTAGACTAAACACACTTGACAGAACATGCAACCAAACCTGCAGGCTGGGAGATTTGCATGAATAGTGTTTGTTTAGTTTTTCTAAAACTTTAAGTTATTAGTGTAAAAAAAAAAAAAAGCTAAACATTAGACAGATTCTGATCCATTCTGAACCTTTAATATATTGGCCTATATTATTTACTTAAAATTTGCAGTTGGTTCGCAAAGGATATTTAAACATTGGAGTATGAACAATGGTTTCACAAGGTTTCACAACATTACTGACATCTTAAAAAATCTAGACCAAGTATAAAAGTGCTGCCAAAATGGCCTCCATAGTTCATTAGCTATTTAAAAACATCTGGAATGTCACAAAACTTGCTCAAATATGCACATTTATGCAAGCCAATATCCAAACATCTCTGAGCAGCAGAATAAAACATGACAACACTGCCAAAATATGAAGACAAACGTACAAATTAACGGTACAAGAGACATGTTTGAATATATTTCATTTTCTGTAGAATAGAACAAGAGTCTAGAGCAGGAATACTCAATTGGCGGACTCCGGTCCGGATCCGGACCGAAGGATAATTAAATCTGGACCAAGCTCTGAAGCTTTGCGCTAGTTATCTGACACATGGCTAAGTGATTATGTAAGCACACATGTATTCGCCCGTGGAGGCACCACTACAGATACTGGCATCTTTCGCTTAAGCATACTGCAGAAAACAAAAATGAAGTAAAGTGAAACTATCTTCATCTGTCTGATATGTGATTCAGCAGGTTCAGTTAAGCCAGGTTTTTGTCAGGACAAGTTAACGTGACGCCTTAAGACTATAACATTTTTTCCATCTAAATTTAGCTTCATTAATCAGCATGTTAAGAGCCTTTCATAATAAACAGATGTGTTCTAATTTTGTGAAAATTAAGCAGAGATGTCATCATGGCAAGGAAAGCCTATTTATCCTTTGATAAATCAAACAGATATTTAATGCTTCACTGTTAGTTGTTAGTAGATTCTCACTTTAAGGAAAATATATGGTCTATTCAGGCTTGTACATCCCTGAACCCACAGTATTTTATCTGTCAAAAGGCCTCCGATGTTCCATACATGGGTATAGATTCTGAATGTAAAAATAGTTCAACAAAACTGGACTGCTGTCATTCAGCTTCAAAACAAATGGTAGATCTTATCTTTTTTTACAAAGTACTATTGCTGTCAACTTGGCAAGTTATAAATCTATTTAAAAAAGATACATAATTTCCTATCCATATACATTGGGAGGAATAAGTATTGAACGCTTCAACATTTTTTTCAGGGAATATATTTTCAATGAGGCTATTCACATGAAATTTTCACCAGACATCAGTATTAACTCAAGAAATCCAAACATTAAAGTCCATAAATTAAGTTGTGTGTAATAAAGCGAATGACACAGGAAAAAATTATTGAACACGCTAACTAAAATTTATTTAATACTTGGTGGAGAAGCCTTTGTTTGTAATGACAGCTTTATGATGCTTCTTGTATGAAGAAATTAATTGGCCGCAGTATTCAGGGGTGATTTTGTCCCATTCTTCTTCTTGTGAACCTTGATCTTGAGCTCTTTGTTCAATTGGATTAAAATCAGGTGATTGACTTGGCCATTCGAACACCTTGATTTTTTCCCCTCTGAAACCAACTGAGTGTTTCATTTGCTGTATGCTTTGGATCGTTGTCCTGCTGGAAGTTCCACCCACATCTCATCTTCATCATCCTGGTGGATGGCAGCAGATTCTTCTCAAGAATCTCCCGGTAAAGGGCTCCATTCATCGTTCCTTCAATTATATGAAGTTTGCCAGGACCATGCAATGAAAAACAGCCCCAAACCATGATGCTTCCACCTCCAAACTTCACAGTTGGTATAAAGTTTTTAGGGTGATGTGCATTGACCAGATTACACTCTCCAAACAGTATCTGCAATAAGCTTGTCCAAATGAGCTCGTCTGACCAGATTACACTTTAACCAGCTATCTACATAGCCTTGTCCAATTGAGTCTTAGTAAACTTGGAGTCTTGTGGCAGTGAGCGTGCATAGAGGCCATGGCGTTGGAGTGCATTGCCTATTGTTTTCTGTGACGATGGCACCTGCTGCCTCCAAGTGTTTCTGGAGCTCTTTCCGAGTGGCCCATGGCTCTTGGGCTAATTATCTGACTATTCTTCTGACTCCCAGGTCAGAAATCTTGCGAGGAGTTCCTGTGCGTGGCCAGTTGATGACGGAGTGATGTTGCTTTCATTTGCGGATAATGGCCCCAATGGTGCTTACTGGAAGATTCATAAGTTTTGAAATATGTCTGTACCCGATTCCATCAATATGTTTCACAACAATAAGGTTGCAAAGGTCTTGGGAGAGCTCTTTGCTTTTACAGAAATACTGTATGAGCACTTCACAGGACACCTGATTTCCTAAAGTTTTGTGAGGTTTGTTTATTACATCTGTTTAAACGAGATTTCTGCATATTTGCAGATGGTATATGATATTAGTTTAATTGATATTTGCCCTTTTATCATAAGACAAGAGTTAAAATTCACAGGGAACTGTTGAGGAGAGAGAGGGAAACACATGAGCACTTTAACTTTATGAGCTCAGGTGCATCTATGGCGCCTATGATATGCAGACCGTTTAAATGAGACTGTGTTGCACACCAGTCCATTATTGTTGTAACATGATGGCACGTAAAAGAAAACAACCAATTACATGTCTCAGAAGCTTAACATGCAAGCAGGCGATTCTCATCACCCTTGCGCCCTAATGGTGCATTCACAACGCGAAGCATTTCACGCAGCGCGTTTACATACAAAGTCAATGCAAAGATGCAAATAGACGCAAATTCGACTCGAACACGCAAACTCACTTCATTCGCGTATATAGCGAGGAAGTTGGACTACCTGGTATTCTGAAAATATGCACGTCTACTTGATCCAACTGTTAGTTGTACTTTACCATGAACCAAGTCGTAGAAGCTCCTCCTCCTGTCCTTTTCAGGAAGAGAAATGGGAATACTCGTGGGTTTCGTTACTCACGTGAACACGAGTTTAAACACAAATTTATAATCCAGCGGTAAAACACACACGAGCAATGCAAAAATGTTCTTCGCGTTGTATGTGAATGCACCATAAGAAAGAAATTGGCAAAACAGGAAAATGTATTGGTCGATGCCTATAATTAAAGAAATTAGAATATCAGCCGATTTATCGGCCTCTGCGATATATCGGTCGACCACTAATATGGACTACTGATATGATACTTTTATTTTTTTTTATTGTAATTTGTGGAGCTTAACCTGTTGATGTGCACCCCCTTTTTGAGCACAAACCATGAAAATGACATACCTGAACTTAAATGGTTGTATTTTCTGAACCCTTTTTTGTAGTATCTTTTGAAAGAAGACGCTTTGAGCTTTATTTCGAAAGTTTCAGAATTAATATATGTTGTTCTTTTTTCAAGTTAGAGAAGCTAAAGTTTATAGTAATGGAAATATTTTGTGCTGAACATGTTTTTATAATCTAAAAAACAATAATAAAAGTGCCAAGACAACCCAGAAATACAATATTCTCAAAGCCACACGTCTAAAGAAGTTAAGTTTCAAATTTGAAGATGATCGAACAAAAAATGAGGTTCCTGCAGCTTTTTTTTAAGCCTCCACCTTTCAAGACGGCACAAAATTTGAACGCACTTCCTGGCTATTATGAATAAAACTACGCCGCATTTTAAAAAATAGACTTTAGAGACAGGCTCATTTTGTTTACGAGACTCTAATATATAAGATAATATACAGTTTTATAACATGAATGCTGCTCAGATTGCATAATTTGTTGAAGAACGATGACAAAGGGTAATTCTTTAGACGAGATCTCTTGTAAACAATGGAGAATATATCAATATTTCTCAGATTTATCACTTTTATGGACAAAAAGTGCTATTGGATGTTTTTCAATGAACGCTTGTCATAGACGATTGACCCAAGTGTGTTAAACTGGATTCATCTGGTGATCGCGATTTCATAATAAAGGTATGAAGTCCAGTTTTGATATTGCACGTTTTCATTTGTACTCCTGGCACAAATAACTAAATTGCTGTTTCTGGAGCATTGCTATCATGAAACAGAGATCGGATATCAATGTTGAACCCTTGGACCTTTGAATAGATGTATAATTTGTTAACATTAATTACATTTATAGACAGTAAATTATATTGTAAATGTAAGCAGAATGACGTCAATCCCGAGTGCGGTGAAATTGCGTATCAACAGGTTAATAGTATGTGGTCACTGTATAGGATATTTTCATTGAATGGAAAAGAGCAGAATTAACATTCTTCAAAACTTCTTTGTTCCACAGAAGAAAGCAAGCCATATGGGCTTTGAACAACAAGGGTTACAAAAACTAAATTTTCATTATTGGTCAAACTATTCCTTTGATATTACAGACTGACAATATCAAGAGAAGGAAATCTTGTTGACAAGATTCTACATCTAGCAGGATTATGATAACAAATTCAGTTTGTTTGATGTCTGTAAACAAACTTCCAAATCATCCAAGAGGCAATGATGAACATGAACAAGCACGTTCCTCTAAAACGTAAACAGCCATGAGTGGTAAAAACAGGAAACTTGCACGTCTACCACAGATTACCAGATTAAACAAAGAGTTCAGGCAAGAAACTGCTTGGCACGGTTGTGATAACCACAAAAGGCACTGACGCTGGGTTTATCGAGGTTGCTTGGTATCGTCTCCATCGTGCCGAGTTTGTCTTTATCACAATCAATTCCACACATATCAACTGAGCTCTTTCAAAACTGCACTGATTTGGAGCCAAGGTTCATCCTTCCGGAGCATCTAAAGAGTAATAATAATAATAATAATAATAATAAGTTTATTTTATATAGCATTTTTCTACAAACTCAAGGTCGCTTTACAAGTAGCAAGCAAATATAGAAAAATAAAGTTATGTAGTCGCATACAAATTAAACACAGTCTTTGCATGGAGTTAAAAGTCTTGGCAACCAGGCCGCTCCTCAGCACGATCCAAAACATGCCACAATGAAGCTGTGTCAAATCACTGGAGCTCATGGAAGAAGCTTGCAGCAAGCCAAACAGCAGACAGTGGCTAAGAGAGGGAGGGCGAGATCAAACTGAGAGTATGCGAGAACTTCAGATCCCAGAGAGTGTTAAAAGAAAAGGTGTGACATGATAATCCTTGGAGTCAACAGTGTGAAAAGCAAACAGGAATAGACTGCATTTTTAACATGGAAGGAATGCTGTTCTTACTGAAAGGGAAATCACATACAGTAGGCTGTTTACATCTGGTATTAAGATGTGCTTTGAAAGATCCAATCACAAGTGGACAGGTGAAACACATCACAGTTTACACCTGGTCATAATTGCACAGCATTTGATTGACAGGTCAGTAGGCGATGCTTCAAACTCATTCGAAGGGATGAGCATTTACACTACGAGCCCAAAGTGATCACATGCGTTTTAAACCACATTCAACCACCTCCATGTAAACGTGCTAAATGATATTCGGTGCACAAAATATGATGCCAACTAAATTACATGTAAACACATTGTACATAGGATGATCTTTGATTACTGTCCAAATAAAAAGCACATTAAATCACAGTGATATTCATGATGTTCATTAATTGTATATCACCATCAAATCCATTGTGAATATACTATATTGTGAATATTCAATATATCACACTCCCAAATCCATAACCAGCCTACAGTTAGGTTAAGGAACTAGCTTATATAAATTATAAATTAAACATAGTATCTTATATCATACTGCTAAAACTTCAGTTCTATATTCTTTATACAGTGGCAATAAAAAGTATGTGAACCCTTTGGAATTACCTGCATTTAAGTATACATTTTTCTTAAAATCTGGTTTGATTTGAAAGTTACAATGATGAACAAACACAATCTGCTTTAACTAATAAAACACAAATTATTGTATTGGTCTTGTAAATATTTAATAAATCATTCAAATATTCACAGTGTAGGTTGGAAAATGTATATGGACCCTAAGGCTAATGACATCAACAAAAGCTAATTAAGAGTCTGGAGTTGGCAAACCTGGCATCCAATTAATGAAACAAGATTGGAGGTGATGGTTAAAGCTACTTTGACTTAAAAAAAGCACTCAAACATTTTGAGTTTGCTGTTCCCAAAGAAGCATCTGCTGATCATCTGCGAAGATTTAATACTATGGCTACTCTCCCTAGAAGTGGCTGTCCAGCCAAAATGACTCAAAGGCCACACCACAGAATGCTCAATGAGGTAAAAAAAGAGCCCTAGAGTGACAGATAAAGACCTGAAGGAATCACTGGAACTGGTTAACATCTCCGTTCATGAATCTACTATACAGATAACATTAAACAGGCCCATGGCAGGACACCACGAAGGAAGCTGCTGCTTTCCAGCAAAAACATTGCTGCACACCTGAATTTTGCCAAAGATTACCTTGACACTCCACAACGCTAATGGGAAAATGTTTTGTGGACTGATGAAATTAAGGTTGAATTTTTTTGGGAAGAACACACAGCACTATGTATGGCATAAAATGGCACTGCATACCAACAAGATAACATCATCCAAGAGGTGAAGCATCATGATTTGAGGCTGCTTTGCTGCTTAGGGGCCTGGACCACTTGCCAGCATCGAAAAATGAATTTCCAATCCAAGTTTATCAAGATATCCTATAGTATAATATTAGGGTTTTTGTGCACTAGCTGAATCTCAGCAGAAGTTGGGGGATGCAGCAGAACAAAGACCCTAAACATCAATGTAAATCCACAACAGAATGGCTTAAAAAAAAAGAAAATCCATCTTTTGGAGTGACCCAGTCAGAGCCCAGACATTAACCCAATAGAGATGCAGTGAAAAGACCTCAAAAGTTCACACAGGACATCCTCAGAATAAGGCTCAACTGAAGCAGTTCTGTTAGGAACAATGGTCCAAAATTCTTTCTGACAGTTGTGCAGGTCTAATCCGCAATTTCAAGTAATTTGAGGTTATTGCTGAGAAAGAAGTATCAAACAGTTATTAAATAACTTTTTCCACTGTGAATGTTTAATGGGATGTGTTCAATAAAGACATGAAAGACTATAATTGTTTGTGTGTTGTTAGCTTAACCACATTGTGTGTCTATACTTGTGACTTTGACGAAGATGAGATCACATTTTATGACCAATTAATGCAGAAAACCAGCTAATTACAAAGGGTTCACATACTTTTTTATGCCACTGTTTTTAACCATCATTAAAGGTGGTTTAGGGGTCTACAAACACCTTGGCCTGCACTGTTAATGTTAACGCACAGACTTGTGTCATAATAAATATATCTTACATATGAATCGTCATAAATGCTTGCACACCAAAGCATTCATTATAAACCGCTAGGGCTGGGTGATAAAACGATATGAATATATATCACGATAAAGAAAATCCACGATAAGCTTTTGAGGAATTTTCGATATTTACTGCGGGTCGCTAAAACACAAGCAGTTCGGCTTTCTCAGGCTGCGTTTCCACTGGGGCGGACGAAATCCACTCAAAGGCGCTAACAGCGCTAGGAGAGATCTTCCTTTACACCGCTGCCAATCCTATGATCCACCTTGCGAGCATGACGCTCGGCTTTCATAGAAATTAATTGAAAATGCTCTCAGCTTCGCTCACAACACGCCAGTGGTAACACAGGGTCAGACTGGATGACCTTGCTAATGCTAGCTGCCTTGCTAACGATTAGGCTACGTCGGACACTGGATTGATTCCATCCGCACTGCAAGACTTCATGACAACGGTTGCGCCCTCTCATCGTCTCTAGTGAAGAGTGTGACAGAAAAACAGTGATGTGGACAACAGCTCTGATCTTTCTGCGCTGTAATCTTCAATATTGTTCTCTAGCACCAAACATGCATCATTTCTGCCCTGTCCCGCTCCGCTCGCGTCGCCTCTTTTTCCTGCATGTGTGTAGACATGAAGCGCTGCATGAGTTAACATGGTTTCAAAGCACCTTTTAGACCATAATATTTTTCCTTTCTAAATGTATCTTTATTAATCAGCACGTTACGAGCCTTTAATAATAAACTAATCGAATAAACGAATCGATTTCTGATATGTTTGGAATGGATAAGGAAAGACTAAAATTACTAGTTGGTAGACTAGTCTCACACTTTAATGAAAATATACAAATGTTTTTTTATTTTTTTTAAATGTTTTCTAAATGTTCTCTCGAGACCCCCCTGAACCCACATTCAGCATCATTCCACAGTCACAAGGGCTTCTATGCCCCATACTTACATCTGAATCTAAAGAAATATAAAAAATATTTCATTTTAATGTAAAAATATTCCAACAAATACTGGACTGCTGTCACTATGCTTCAGAACAAACAGATGATCTTTTAACATTCATTTTCAATTGATAAACGGTAAAAGACAGTAAAATTGGTGAAAGTTCCCGCAGACCCCACTGCTTTGGCCATCTCTGGACCCCCTGTACAGTTTTGTAGAGACTATTTTGACTATTTAGAATAAATGTTTTCTTATTTTCTAATGTCAGCTTTATAAAAAAATTAATAAAAAAAAAAAAGTGCAATGTGTACATGTATATCGTGATAAATATCGATATCGAACAATACGAAAAAGATTATCGTGGTAACAATTTTGGCCATATCGCCCAGCTCTATAAACCGCAGATGCATCACCCTTTCTGAAATCTCATTGCACATCACTCATGTCCCACTCCTAACAGGGCAGAACAGCCTCAGATGGCGCAGACGCTGGCACAACTGCCAAGAGAAAAGTCTGGTGCGACAAAGAAAGTCAATTCAGTCCTCGCCAATTAGGATGCCTGCCCAATCGGGACATTGCAGCATTTATTTAAGATGCGATAATTCTAAAGAATTCAATTTTTTTTTTATTAATTTTTTACAACAAACAGACACACGCCTGTCTTTTCAAATTCATTAGGCATTTCATTGCATATCAAATCTGAAAATTCAATTTGATCATACTCAGAGAGCCAAATCATAAGACAGCACCTGATTCTTATTGCATAACCCTTTATTATTACATCCACTCTCTTTATACGAATGAACCCAGTGGCTATGTTAATGCAACAGTGAAATAGGCAAATAAGGGAATGTAAATGTGTTTACTGGACTGGAGATTCCCTTTACAAAATGTACAACGATTGAATAATAACCAACATATTTTATTCATGGTTTTAATGGTATTTACAAGGTACTCCAAAGAACACCATCGTACTACCATGGCACATGTTACAATAGTTAATGCATATCAAAAAATCTGAATAATGATAAAAACATAAAACTGATATTACATGCCATAATTATTTTTCTTGCCAAGCCTATGTAATATTCCCAAAAATAGACAAGCACTGCTCTCTACAGCAAATAGATAATACAAATATCAATATTTAAAGTCCTCTGCAAACATTTTCAATAGTTATTCCTTGAGTGACAATTTATAAAAGCTACTCAGAGGACCTTAGAGGACAAAAATCTCCATGTCAAAAAACTGCCATGATAATATTACATGTTAATATTATTTTTCACTTTTAATGAGTTTTTAACCAACATCCGTCCTGATCATTACTACCAAATATTGATTCATTTTCAGGATATTAATCCTTTAAATGCCATGTTGTTTATATAATGGCAATGTTGTTTTTCCACACACACACACACACACACACACACACACACACACACACACACACACACACACACACACACACGTTGTGTTTCCATGTTTTATGGGGACTTTCCATAGACATAATGGTTTTTATACTGTACAAACTTTATATTCTATCCCCTAAACCTAACCCTACCCCTAAACCTAACCCTCACAGAAAACTTTCTGCATTTTTACATTTTCAAAAAACATCATTTAGTATGATTTATAAGCTGTTTTCCTCATGGGGACCGATCAAATGTCCCCACAAGGTCAAACATTTCGGGTTTTACTATCCTTATGGGGACATTTGGTCCCCACAAAGTGATAAATACACGCTCACACATACACACACACACACACACACACACACACACACACCTCAACAGACACATACAAAACACACTCTGACATCCATACCAATACACCCACACAATTTTAGCTGCATCATTTATTCAATTGGCCTGCAATGCTCTATAATAAAGAAAACAGAAAATATGGGGAAAGCATATATTTGCTCCATAGGCTAAACATCTGGTGGAAAATATTTAAATTTAAACAGGCTTCCAGAATGAAAGCATAATAACAGAATTCATAATTCTATGCTTTAATGGCACTGGGATCAAATATTGCCGTTTTAATAGGGACATTTGTGTCCTGAAGGTCCTGAGTGTAACTATTTTGTGTACACAGTGTATTATAGATGTATTATAGGAACTGAGGTTGAAATATCAAAATTCCCCCAAAAATACACACCTTTAGCTAAATGTATGCTGTTGGCATTAACAGTCAAAATAATCGTAAAAACAAAAATTAAAATGAGAAAAATGTCCCGAAGGTCGCACAAGGGTTAATTAATTACCAAATAGTTATTTGAGATAATAAAGCACAAACATTATATTTAAAAAAGCATTTACACTAATATTAACAACCCAGCATTAACTGGTATCCCAAATATTGCCCTGCTATACAATTCACAACTACTTTAAAACATAGAACCACTTATTTTTATCCCAGAAAATAATTTTGTTTCATAATACGATTTTAAAACCTTGAATATTTACCCATTAGCATTAACTCCCTGGTTGCTAGGAGACTCCATAGAGATTCAGTGTTTAGCCTAGCATGCTAACAAGCTCAAGCTGTTTCCAAAAAATTCCAAATTTTTCAGCAACAAACATGTCAAACATTAAAGTGTGCGTCGACTTAACTGTAAAATGCGGCAAAGCGTCCTTCCGTTTCGGACAAAAGCAGCTTTTCATGCCCGCAGCGCAGAGCGGTAACAGCAGGCCGCAGGAGCCTCGGCTGTGCGTGAAAGCAGAGCGGGCGAAGCGAGAGGGAATGCGGCGGGAGGGGGAGCGAAAGCCCGGCAGCGGCGCAGACAAGCTGAGGAACAGAAGCAAATATGGTAATGGACGTCTGTCTTACCCCAGTGCGGTCAACAAATACGCTTTACACACACAGACTGGCGCTGTGAAGAAATATATCCCTCCGGTTCCTCTTCTGTCTGTAAATCGATTCACAGCTGAAGTGTTAATATTCCCTTTAACGATTTAGTCCATTTTAATCGACGCATTTCTCCCTTATTTGTGAGAGTGGTTTAGGGGTCCCGTGAAGCTGCCATTACAAACCCTATTCGCTGGGAGTGTAAAAAAGAGGTGTGTGTGTGTGTGTGTGTGTGTGTGTGTGTGTGTGTGTGTGTGTGTGTGTGTGTGTGTGTGTGTGTGTGTGTGGCAGCTGTTTGTTTTAGTGTGTGTGCGCGTGTTTGTTTGTGTGTGAGAGTGTGTATTTATCACTTTGTGGGGACCAAATGTCCCCATAAGGATAGTAAAACCCGAATGTTTTGACGTTGTGGGGACATTTTGTCAGTCCCCATGAGGAAAACATCTTATAAATCATACCAAATTATGTTTTTTGAAAATGTAAAAATGCAGAAAGTTTTCTGTGAGGGTTAGGTTTAGGGGTAGGGTTAGGTTTAGGGGATACAATATATAGTTTGTACAGTATAAAAACCATTATGTCTATGGACAGTCCGCATAAAACATGGAAACACAATGTTAGTGTGGGTGTGTGTGTGTGTGTCAAATCAAATCAAATCACTTTATTGTCACACAACCATGTACACAAGTGCAACAGTAGGTGAAATTCTTGTGTGCAGTTCCGGGCAACATAGCAGTCATGACAGTGACGAGACATATACCAATTACAGTAAACAACATACTTGCACATTAAAAACCACTTGACTTGACTTGACTTGAACACTTGCACAATTTACATATCAAATGTACACATACTTACACAACACAATAATTATATACAATCATGTACAGTAAACAATACACACAATATAGAATACACAATATACAATACAATAAGTAAAGAGTATATGAAATATATATAAGTAGTTGTATTGAGGAGAATATGTTGACAGTCCAGTGTGAGATTATAGATGAATAAAGTGCAGTGCTAATTATTGATCCTGATAGATCAAATGTTCAACAGTCTGACTGCTTGGGGGAAGAAGCTGTCATGTAGTCAGCTGGTGCGGGACCTGATGCTGCGATACCGCCTGCCTGATGGTAGCAGTGAGAACAGACCATGACTCGGGTGGCTGGAGTCTCTGATGATCCTCCGAGCTTTTTTCCCACACCGCCTGGTATATATGTCCTGGAGGGAGGGAAGCTCACCTCCGATGATGTTTCTGGCAGTTCGCACCACCCTTTGCAGGGCTTTGCGGTTGTGGGCGGTGCTATTGCTATTGTGTGTGTGTGTGTGTGTGTGTGTGTGTTTGTAAATTACAACGTACAGTGAATGTTTTAATGTATATGGATTGACCCCCCCATTCACTTCTATTGTTAGTGCCTCAAGGGCATTCCATCGGAATTTACTTTATCTAAAAACAGGGCCTCCACAGCGATAGCGACAGAAGAACACAACACAGCTGCACACAAAAGAAGAAAACAGAACTTACCAAACTGGTCTGAAGAATTTGTATTCGAAGAATTGATGCATTTCTATGCCCAGTCTTATTTTTTTAAATTGAGTATTCGGAAATCAAACAGAAACATAGAGGAGGCTACAGGCAGCCACAGTCATACAGTGTCCTAAACTGATGGCAAACAACATGCGATAATAGTTTTTTTTTTTGGTAATCAGAGTTTTTGTCCTAATCAGCAGTGACGGGCGATGGTATTTTCTATAGATCACTTGTTTTCTCTTTTCGGCATTGCGCTGGTAACTCCATCTTGTGTGAACTGGCACTGGTCCAAAAAATAAAAAAATTAAAAATAAGGCTGGGCATAGAAATGCATAAATTCTTCGACTACAAACTATTTATACTATCTGTAAGTTCTGTTCCCTATTTTGTGTGCAACTGTGTTGTGTTGTCGCTATCACCGTGGCAGACCTGTTTTTAGAGGCTGTGTGAACTGTTGCTCTCGTGTCATATCATGAACGTGCACAGGAGATCAAAAGTCAGTGAATATTTTCACTAAATAATACATTAGATTTCAGTTTGTTTCTCTCCAAACCTTATCGTATGCTTTCATAACAATCATGAGTCTCATGGAATAATTTATTAGATTACTGAATTATACTTTTGTGTTCCTTTGAAGCTTGAAGAGATGGTCACCATAAACTGCCATTGTATGACATCACTGAGCACAACATTATTTCACAATGTCTCCCTTCGTGTTGAGAAAAAGAAAGAAAGTCATACAGGGTTATAACAGCACAGGGGTGAGTAAACAATGATAATTTAAATTTTCGGTTGAACTATCCCTATAACAAATAGAAACGTATTGTTCTATAACTATTGTATATATTATATCTATCTATCTATCTATCTATCTATCTATCTATCTATCTATCTATCTATCTGTCTGTCTGTCGGTCGGTCGGTCGGTCGGTCGGTCGGTCGGTCATTCTGTCTGTCTGTCTGTCTGTTTTCTGTCTATCTGACTATCTATATGACAGTCTGTATGGCTATCAATTTATCTAGCTAGCTGTTCATCTTACTTTAATGTCCTTATAACCGTCAACATTTAAAACTTGTCAAGCCAACATCAAAGCCGACTTTACCTATCTAGTTAACTAGTAGAATAGTAGTAGTATAGATTCAATGCTACTACTATTGTTAGTTGAATGTTATAAGTACCTTCAGATTTGCCCTCTGATCTTCAGCCATTTTTGAATGGCACCATCTGGAGTGCAAAGCACATCTCTCTTTAATTGCATTTGCAGTGTCATCAGTTATTGAGGGAGTCGATGGCTCTCCCAAATTATAGATGATTGTTTTAAGTCACAAAGCAGATGTGCATGTCAGCGGCTGCTGATAGATACATAATATATGATTTCCAGAAATCAATCAAAATGATCAATTAAAATGGTCAGGGACATTCTGATAAATTGATTATGCTTGCAGATGCATACTTATTTTGGCTGGAAGGTTCTAGTCTCATTGAGGCTGCTCGGAGAAGCACATAGTTGAACATTTATTGTGGCATTAAAATGAACACTTTAGTTGTAGTCAGTTTCTAGTTTTCAGTTTTAGTTTTTAGACACTTTTAGGGATATGAAAGGATTTCAATTAGACATTTTATATTAAACAAGACTCTAAATATTATCTTTATTAAGCCTATATCACTAAAAACCTCTTTAAAGGTGTAGTTTGACCGTCACTTTTTTACCTTTGCCTTTTGTCCTACTGGTATATGACCACAAGAGGGTGGCATTGATTTTAGTTGACTTTCTCTAGTGAGTACTATTCATGGCTTCTCCAGTGTACTTCCCCTGTTTAGGATCAGTCCAACCACTTTTGCATGAAATAACAACATTTATATATGAATCCTGCAGTAGCCTAAATAAAACTAGTTTTGTACATTATATAAAGACAATGCTGTGCTCGCCCATGCCAGATTTGCCACCACTATGCTAGGGCATTGCTATGAGGTTGCTGGGGCATTGTCTGTGGTTTCTTGGGTGGCTATGGAGGACTAATTCTGCCAAAATAATACCTTAATAAATATAATGTATGTGCAATTCAATGTAAAAAAATGAATGGTACACAAAAAAGTACACAAACACAAATCAGTTCATTTTTAAATTTGACATAGATGAGTATTTATACTTTTATTTATACCAATTTATTGATTTGTGTATTTATTTATTTCCACATTTATTTATTTTTACATGCTTATATTGCCTAATATTTTATTAAATTTTTTACATATTTCCACATTTATTTATTTATACATTTATTTGTCTGTATGGTAATGAGGGGGTGTGTTTTCTATTTCAGGCATAGAAAAAACACCCCCTCATTAACATACATCATTACTTTACATTTTTGGCAGACTTGGTCCTCCATACTTATCTGTATCACAAAGTATGAACAGTAATTATAGTGATGCTTGCCTCAGCACACACCACCTATTCATTGATGTTGTATACTCATAATGCTACTCAGTGCTTATTCGATTACCTTACTGAAAGGTTCTTTGAAAGATGTTTCCTAAAAACTCCTTCCAGCATGTGGAGTTCTTACATTTCATTTCCACAGAAATGGTGCACATGATATTTTATCTGGTAACCTGACAGGCCCGGGACATTTTGAGATGCATTGGCCCACACAAGATCTAATGCATATGAATTTGTGCTCGGGGCATGAGCAGGGCTAGAAAGGACAGAGAATTGTGAAGATAAGATAAGGTCAGACACTCCGAAACATTTATATGCATGTTGACAGACAGCCCACTCCGTTTCATACACCACATGCTCATACACAAAATTATTTGACCCTCAGCAAAAAAGAATCTGTCTGCAACCCAAAGAGACACAGGAGTGGACGATTCCAGAGAGATGTTTTTGGGTCTTTGCGAGTGTGCTTGCCAGATTTATGATTCACAAACAAATTGAACTTATTCTTTGTAAGGATTCGGTCAAACCAATTCACAATGCATATGTTAAACACTCAACTAACTGTAAGGGACTTCGTGTGCATGTGTGTGTATACATATACTGTGTGTGTATATATATATATATATATATATATATACATATGCATACATGTAATACAAATATTAGACTAATTATTAAATATTTATTAATTCATTTAAAAATATGTCTAGGCTATTATTAACCCTTAAAATCAAAAGAAAATAATAAAAATATTTTTTGGAGGGCATTAGTCTTTATTATTTGTATTTTTATAAATGTTTTGGCATTATGACTTTTTTTTATTTATTTATTTATATATTTTTTACATTATGACATTAATTTCATGTCAAATAAGAGCATTTCCCTCATTCATTTTATTGACTGTTTTTCTTCTGAGTAAATGTAATGTTACCTTCAGAATTGCTGTAATATAATGATTTGTTTTATTCAAAAGTACAACAAATATTACTATGATGTATAAATACTTTAGAAATTGTGGTGACATGCTTAATTATCATATTTGATGTTTTAATGCAAAGAAAATCTTAAAATAAGCCTTAGTTACTTTATGCCAAATATATCATATATATCTGTGGCAGGCCGGAGGGCGGGGCGGGGTCGTGATTATACACACCCTTATTAGGCTAATCAAGCCTCCGAGAGGGATAAAGGCCGACTGCGGAGGATTGTGCGGGAGAGAGAGATAGCTTACGGACATGTCCGTCATGTGTGTGTGTTTTTGTCTTTTAAGTTTCTCATTAAAATATTATTTATATTGAAAAGCCGGTTCTCGCCTCCTCCTTTCAATTGAACTTCTTTACACTGGTGCGGAAATCCGGGAAGGAGGAGGGATACGCTGTAGAAGAGTTCTCGCCACTACTATCCAGCCCAGAGGAGCATCTGCTGGGGAACGAGGAGCCCAGCCGCCTGGAAGCAGACGATGGCTGCTGACCGCGAGGGGAGAAGGGGCTCCTAACCGACCGCTTGCAGTGGTCAGGGCCGCAGCCAGGGGCGGAGGAGTCCCCTACCAGCCGCTGAAACGAGGCGGGGTCTGAGACCGCCGACCACAAGCGGGGAGGGGCTCGCTGCTGATCGCCTGGAGCGGGAGAACCGCTGCCAGGGCCGGGGGAGACCCCTTCTGTTCCCCAAGAACGTGGCGGGGCGTTCCGTCCGCCAGGGGCTGGAAGTCTGCCTCCGATTCGCCCAGAGAGGCGCGGCTGTCGTCCGTTAGAGGGTGGAGGAGTGGCCGAGGAACAAGCTACGGCGTATTGGAGAACTGGCGAGTAAGTGTTTTTTTCCATCTCTCTCTCCTCTCTCTCTCTCACTGCTGCTCCGCGTTGGCCTTTTCCCTCTCATTTAAATTATTTCTGTTTCCCTCCCCTTGTCCCCTCCCTCGTCCAGGTAGACGGGGATGACCTTCTGGCTGACGGGGCTAAAGGCACGCCCCTCCCCAGGGAAAGAGGGGGGGAGGGTGTACGTCATGCCGGGTGCTCCCCTGCCTGAGAGAACGAGGGAGGAATGTGGCAGGGCGGAGGGTCGTGATTCTATACACCCGGTCCCTTATCAGGCTAATCAAGCCTCCGAGAGAGATAAAGGCCGACTGCGGAGGATTGTGTGGGAGAGCGAGATTGTTTACGGACACGTCCGTCATGTGTGTGTTTGTGTCTTCTGTTTAAGTTTTATATTAAACTATTATTTATATTGAAAAGCCGGTTCTCGCCTCCTCCTTTCCATTGAACTTCTTTACAATATCTTTTTAATTTGTGTTTAAAATTAAGTCTGTGTTGATACAATCAAATATCGATATGTTGCGATCATTATATTGTATCAATATTTATATTCAACTATATGTGTATGCATATCATGTAAACACACAAAATTGTCACATTGTTACATGCAAACTAATTTAATGAGCTCACAAATAGACAAAAACGTGATGTTTCAAGCTACATGCTCTTCATCAGACTTCAGTATATAACTGAAATATACCCAAATCAATTGGAATTGATTTTTAATTGAATCAAATTATGATATCAAGATGTATCGCAATATATCAAATCATGACATGTGCACAGTATTGCAGTGAGTATCGTATCGTGAGGTGCCAGGCGATATCCAGCCCTATTTAAAATATGAGCTGGACATGTTCTTGACATGTTTCCTGCATGATGACTCAAACGATTCAATCAAATGTTGCATATTTTCAGAGATATAGAGTAATTTACTACTATACTATTCTTACTATTACAGCAGGATATACAGGGTTGGGAGGGCTACTTTTACATATTCCACTACAGATTACAAACGTAAGATTACTCGAGGTAGGTAACGTTATCTAAATACTCTGGATTACATCTTCAGCACTTGCAGATTGTTTCACTTGTTTATGATTATGTAAATATGTAATCCTGCTACATGTATTCTATCATCCCCAGCCCTGAGTATATAGTATGTACATGTATACTGTGCACAGTATGCATAGAATAACTGGATGACATTGGCTGAGTTCGGAACAGCATATTCGTACTATTTTTGGTATTGCTGTGTACTGCAGACATAATAAGCGTAGTATGGCAGTATGCCATAAAAATATATATTTTGCAAAAATGTGCAGTTTACAACAGAATTGTGACAACAATGTAGCATACACGTTTGAAACTTGTATTGTAGTATAACGCCTACTGTTACATTTGCATTTATGCATTTGGCAGACGCTTTTATCCAAAGCGACTTACAGTGCACTTATTACAGGGACAGTCCCCCCAGAGCAACCTGGAGTTAAGTGCCTTGCTCAAGGACACAATGGTGGTGGCTGTGGGGATTGAACCAGCGACCTTCTGATTACCAGTTTACCAGTTATGTGCTTTAGACCACTACACCACCACCACTCCATGGTACTGATAAGTTTACTGCTTTTAAAAGAATAGTAACCAGTATACTGTGTATACAGCACATAATACAGTAAATAGTAAACTAGTATTATGTTCAGAACATTGCTGTAGTGCCTGTGAAGTAAGATCCAGTATTGGGTTAGACAGGCTTAACACAACCCTCCTGTTCTTCACAGATTATGATTTATTTTCAGTTCGGCTGTCATTTTGTCTGGTTGATGGCTCATCTCGTTCAGTCTCAGGTGCAGTTTGTTGAAATAGCACTCAGAATTGAATGTGTGATGTCAGATTTTATCCCACCGTGACTAATAGTCACATTTAAATGGTGCTTGTACATTCAGAGGTGACGCGTAATGGAATGACAAATGTTAATATTTCTGTATAAAACATCTTTTGCATACAAATACCGTTTACATATCACAACATTTAAGCATTTAGGAATAAAATTATGGAGTGATGAGTTCACTGGTTCATACTTTCGCTGACAGCACGACATCTGAAATGTGATTAAAATTCCTCCTCTAATGGTGAAACTCTCTGTCTGTCACTCTTTATGCTTAAAGGAGCATATAGACACTGCAAGGAAAGAGAACTCTATGTATAGTGGTGTGTGTATAAGGATAGAGAAGTTCTAGCTTTACTTGTCAGAAATAATTTGCTGACCTTTTCATAAATGCTTGCATGAAAAGTCAGATGTGAGAGAATGAAGCTATACTCTAGTCTCTCTTCCTTTGGTGAAAAACAGATCAGCCTCAGAGATACTGCACATCCTTGCTTAGTTATATTTGTATATACTGTAGAGAGAGAGAGAGAGTGTGTGTGTGTGTATCATGATAAATGAGCATATAGGAAATGCTATTTTAACTGACATACAGAGTATACTGTTGAATGTGTTCACATTTTGCCATGTATAATGTTTCTCATGGACTATGGCAATAATCAATGTTCCCCTTCTGTCGCTCTCTCCACGTTGTGTCAGAGAAGCGACACTAGGGGTCTCTCTTGAGCGCCGATATTCACCTCTGGACTATGAAAAAAGGCCAATGAGAGTTGGCAACCAGTATTTGCATGTCCCGCCCCCAGACATACGGGTATTTAAGCGGCGCAAATACGGGAGTTCATTCAGAAAATTTCTTCGAGCCGATGGTCGTGGCATGAACTCTCCTGCGAGTTACACACCAAGTTCCTGGTTAATCCTCTGACGCTCTGCATGCTGTTGGATCTGACGGCGCATAACAGCGGCTTTC
Organism: Xyrauchen texanus; assembly: GCF_025860055.1. Classification (NCBI taxonomy): domain Eukaryota; kingdom Metazoa; phylum Chordata; class Actinopteri; order Cypriniformes; family Catostomidae; genus Xyrauchen; species Xyrauchen texanus. The sequence goes on along the minus strand of NC_068278.1, from coordinate 57,539,271 downwards.
TCCTTCGTGCACGGCTGTGCATTCTTGCCCCTGGGTGCTTCGACAGCGCAGACAACTCGAAAGAGTTATTCTAAAAGAGTAATTTCGCTCTAAAGAGCAAAACACAGCGCGTTGAACGTCCTTCTCAGGACGCGTCTTTTTAAAGACGATATTTCAGCCCCTGTGTAGTTTCTGGATGTGGTTGATGTCTCCCCACCTCTGACGGTCATAAAAACTGCCTTGCATTCCTGGGTTGCGATCACACGCAGGCAGCGTTTTTATGAATGGTCTATGTTTTCAGTGCGAGAACATAGCCATGACAGCATTGCGGTCGTAGGCTTTCTCTTGTAGTGAGAGAAAGCCGCTCGAAACCCCCCGCCTCCCCGGCACACTTGCTTGTTTCTGTCCGAGCTCGGGATGAGCATTCTCTCCAATGGGTTATGTTTTCAGTGTGAGAACATAGCCGCGGCAGCGTTGCGATCTCTGCTTTCTCTTGTAGTGAGAGAGAGCCATCTCAGCCGCCCCCCCCGCGCCTCGCCTCCTTCCTACGGGATTGAGGCAGGTGCTGCGGGCGATGGAGAACGATCTGGGGAGAATAACGGGACGCTGCCGGGTAAATCCCCGAAAACCTCCCGCCTCCCGGCACGCTTGCCTGCTTCCCTCGAGCTCGGGATTAGTGCGGTCCGCTTAACGGCCTACCGTCCGGTCCCTCGAGCTCCCCAGCATTGGATGATGACATCACCGCTGCATCGGAGAGCGTAACAGCGGCATCGGATGCGGATAACTTCGCCTGGGCCGCCACCTTCGGTCTCCGCCCAGTCTGAGCCTGACGCAAGAAGGTCCGCTATGCTTCCCTGGGCTTAATTGGTTCCGCGGGCATATGCGCCGCTCACAGCCGCGCCCCCCCCTGGATTCCTTCCCGGACGTGCATGACGAGCTGAGCAAGCCCAGCTTCCTCGCTCCACCGCTCGCTACCCTCGGTGGTAGAACGGTCCCAGACCGCTCCCCTGCACGCCATGGCCCCTCCTGCAAGTCCACCGGGCCAGGGCTCTTCAAAATCTGCACTTGGGTAGTCCTGTTCTTGACGTGCTGCAGGAACTGCACTCGAACAGGCGATGGCCACTCCGTGGTCCAGAAACGCAATGATGGACAGGCAGTACGGGAGGCAGACAAAGCACGCTTTCTCAAACGCCCCGCCTCCCAGCTCCGTCCATTCGGCGACACCACTTGACGATTTCGCCCAGCAGTCCTCAGTGGTGAAGAAACAGACGAAGGCTATTTTCAAGCAAAAAAAGCATCCTGCCCTGCCGCAAACCTGCCGCCAGGGGCCATGCCCTGTCTGCTCGCCGAGGGCGTCCTCCTGCGGCTTTCAAGAAAGAAAGAAAGTGGTGCTCCGCCTCAACTAACAAGTGAGTGGGCCCAGCTCTCAGCCCCAGCGTTGAGCCCCCCGCAGAAGTTGGATGCCCATCGTCTCACGGACCCCCTTGAGGACCCAGAAGGCTCCCAGGCGCTCCTGAGATGACAGACCCAGAGACTCCGTTCCCCGGCGGAGGGCCGGGAGGAGAATTTTTTGTTAAATTCGTTGCACTCTATAGAGCTATTTCCTTGTTGTCTCTGGGGTCACCTGGCCCGCAAATGCCGTTCTCACGGCACTCTGCTTTCAGGCCTCAACAGTCCCAGCTCCATGGACGTGGTGTCCCCGCCTTCAGCCTCACGACTGTTCCCCGGCCGGCCGGTTCAGACGAGTCCAGAGGACGCCAGCATCAGACCTCCTCCTCAGTCACGAACCCGCCCCCTGCCGGGTGCGCGGAGCAAGGTAAGTGCTTTGAGTTTATTCTCAGCACCGGAGCCTCGGGACGCCACGTTGCCTCCCGATGCCGCGTTACCTGTTCCGCGACCGCTGCGAAGCCCGCCGGGTACGCCCAAAAACTTCGTCCCCTTGGTGCCCCTAGCACGGAGCTTAGAGGCGTGGCTTTCACTGCCCAACCCGTCACGCTGGCTGCACCGGACCATTTGACTCGGTTACGCAATTCAGTTTGCCAGGTCTCCGCCCCCCTTCGTGGGCGTACATTTTTCCGCAGTACACGGCCAACATGCCCATTCCCTGTGCGAAGAAATCGCCTCCCTTCTATTAAAGGACGCAATAGAGCCTGTCCCTCCAACCGAAACGAAGAAGGGTGTCTACAGCCCTTACTTTGTTGTACCCAAGAAAGGCGGCGGCTTATGTCCGATCTTGGACCTGCGAGTTTTCAATCGGACCTTGTCCAAACTCCCGTTCAAAATGCTCACCCAGAAACAAATTCTATCTGGCATCCGGCATCTAGATTGGTTCGCAGCGGTAGACCTGAAGGACACGTACTTCCACGTCTCAATTTGCCCTCGACATCGACCCTTCCTACGGTTTGCGTTCGACGGCCAGGCATATCAGTACATAGTCCTCCCCTTTGGCCTGTCTCTGTCCCCTCGCGTCTTCACGAAAGTCGCAGAGGCAGCTCTTGCCCCACTCCGAGTAGCCGGCATACGCATACTCAATTACCTCGATGACTGGCTCATACTGGCTCACTCTCGAGAGTTACTATGCGCACACAGAGACCAGGTGCTCAGGCACCTCAGCCGTTTGGGGCTTCAGGTCAACCGGGAATAGAGCAAGCTCTCCCCGGTCCAGAGCATCTCTTTTCTCGGTCTGGAGTTAGGCTCAGTCTCAATGACAGCACGTCTCTCCAACGAGCGTGCTCAGTCAGTGCTGAAATGCCTCGCTTCCTTCAAGCCAGGCGCCGTGGTCCCGCTAAAACGTTTCCAACAGCTCCTGGGGCATATGGCATCCTCCACGGCAGCCACGCCGCTGGGGTTGATGCATATGAGACCACTTCAGCACTGGCTCCGGACTCGAGTCCCGAGACGAGCATGGCGCCGCGGCACGCACAACGTAAAAGTTACTTCTGCCTGCCGCTAACCCTTCAAACCCTGGACAGACCTCTGCTTTCTAAGGGCAGGTGTACCCTTGCAGCAGGTGTCCCGACGCGTTCTGGTCACAACTGACGCTTCCAAATTGGGTTGGGGTGCCGTGTGCAAGGGGCGCGCAGCCGCAGGCCGGTGGAACCGAGGCCCGCTGCGCTGGCACATCAACTGCCTAGAGCTGCTGGCTGTTTGTCTGGCCCTGCAGAAGTTTCTCCCATTAACTCGGAACAAACACGTCCTAGTCAGGACAGACAGCACCACGGTCGTAGCCTACATAAACCGCCAAGGCAGAGTACGCTCCCCCACATGTCACAGCTCGCCCGTCGTCTCCTCCTTTGGAGTCAGCAGCGACTGGAGTCACTGCGCGCCACTCACATCCTCGGCAACCTCAATGTGATAGCGGACGTGCTGTCAAGACAAAGCTTGCCTGGCGGGGAGTGGAGGCTCCAACCCCAGTCGGTCCAGCTGATTTGGGACCGGTTCGGCAAGGCTCAGGTAGACCTGTTTGCCTCCCAAGAAACCTCCCACTCCCCGCTCTGGTATGCCCGGACAGAGGCTCCCCTCGGGGCAGATGCGCTGGCACACAGCTGGCCCACAGGGCTGCGCAAGTACGCATTTCCCCCAGTGAGCCTTCTTGCTCAGGTGCTATGCAAGGTCAGGGAGGACGAGGAGCAAGTCACTCTGGTAGCCCCCTACTAGGCCTACCCGGACTTGGTTTTCGGACCTCACACTCCTCACGACAGCCCCTCCCTGGCGAATTCCCTGAGGAAGGACCTTCTTTCTCAGGGACGGGCACGCTCTGGCACCCGCACCCAGACCTTTGGAACCTCCACGCCTGGCCCCTGGACGGGATGCGGAAGATCTAGCCGGTCTACCATCTACCGTCGTAGATACAATCAGCCAAGCCAGAGCCCCTCTACCAGGCATCTTTACGCCCTAAAGTGGCATCTGTTCATGGACAGGTGGTCTTCCCGAGCCGAAGACCCGCAGAAGTGCGCAGTTAGGTCAGTGCTCGTGTTTCTTCAGGAGAGGCTGGAGAGGAGGCTGTCCCCCTCCACCCTCAAGGTGTATGTCGCCACTATCGTGGCCCACCATGACACGGTAGACGGAAAGTCTCTTGGTAAGCACGACTTAATCGTCAGGTTCCTAAAAGGTGCCCGGAGGATAGCTCCCTCCCGGCCTAACCTGTTCCCCTCCTGGGATCTCTCGGTCGTCCTTACGGGACTCCAGAGACCCCCCTTCGAGCCGCTTGACTCAGTTGGACTCAGGACCCTCTCTCTCAAGACCACCCTGCTGATCACGCTCGCTTCCATCAAGAGGGTCGGGGACCTGCATGCGTTCTCTGTTAGCGACGCTTGCCTGGAGTTCGGTCCGGCAGACACTTTCGTAATCCTAAGACCGCGACCGGGCTATGTGCCCAAGGTTCCTTCCACACCCTTCAGGGATCAGGTAGTGAACCTGCAAGCGCTGCCTCGGGAGGAGGCAGATCCAGCCCTTTCACTGCTGTGTCCAGTACGTGCCTTACGTATCTACCTGGACCGCACACAGAGCACTAGACGCTCTGAGCAGCTCTTCGTCTGCTTTGGGGACAGCAGAAAGGAATGCTGTCTCCAAGCAGAGACTCGCCCACTGGGTTGTCGACGCCATTTCCCTGGCTTATCACACCCAGGCCGTGCCCCCCTTTGCGGGTCCGAGCCCACTCCACCAGGAGTGTTAGCGTCCTCATGGGCACTGGCTAGGGGCACTGCCCTAGCAGACATTTGTAGAGCAGCGGGCTGGGCAACACCTAACACTTTCGCGAGATTCTACAATCTCCGAGTTGGGTCAGTATCGTCCCGTGTTCTCTCAGGTACCGAGCCCGTGAGAACTCGGTGGCACGCTCACGATCTGACCGGGTGAATCGCTTGCACCTAGCGCTCTTCCCCTAACCAGGGAAACAGTGTGCCTTCATTCCCAGGAGATCTCAGGTTTGGGACACTGGTTGATTCCTCCCTAGCCCTCGTGGGTCACAGTTCAGCGGAGGAACTCGCTGACCCAAGCCACTGCTGGTACCGCAAGCTACCCTGCACTGGTGTAGGTGCTCCACAGGTAAGGCCTCCTTCGGACTCCCCTGTGTGTAACGCCATGGTTCTGTCCCTCTGGCGAGCAGACTCCCGTGCTTCCCTTAGGCAGTCACGGCTGCCTCGGTTGCCGTGCTGTATGTTCCCCCTCTATAGGCTGGATCCACCACCGCGACCGACTTTTCCACATAGGCCCTAAGTCAGGCCTCTGATGGTTTTGCCACTTAAACTTACCTCCCTCTCGGTTAGGCGTGGCCTCCGCAGGGTCTTCTCCGCCCTGAATAAGGGCTAAGACCCCCTTCCCTCAATGCGTGTAAGGGCCCCGCCTAAGTTGCTCTATACGAGAAACATAGAGAGAAAAGAGGCCCGGCCAGGCTTGGCCCATTCCCAGGTTGGCAGCCAGCACCTTGTTCCCCTTCCGGGTAACGATAAGGAATCCTGATGGCTTAAATGGGGCATTGGGGAAGGGTACGTGCAGCCTGATACAGTTGGTCGCCCTGCACGTAAGAATACCTGCTCGCTCCTGTATCAGCAGTTCACGTACACGGCTCAGCTGCGGGCGCTTTTATAAGTGGACCCCTAGTGTCGCTTCTCTGACACAACGTGGAGAGAGCGACGGAAGAGGAACGTCTAGGTTACGTATGTAACCTCCGCTCCCCGATGGAGGGAACGAGATGTTGTGTCTCCCCTGCCACGCCGCTGAGCCGAGCCACTGTTGTGGCGGACCATTCCGCCCTCAGAAAATCCTGAATGAACTCCGTATTTGCGCCGCTTAAATACCCATATGTCCGGGGCGGACATGCAAATACTGGTTGCCAACTCTCATTGGCCTTTTTTCATAGTCCAGAGGTGAATATCGGCGCTCAAGAGAGACCCCTAGTGTCGCTTCTCTGACATGTCTCGTTCCCTCCATTGGGGAACGGAGGTTACATACGTAACCTAGACGTTTTGTACACTGACAGAATTTTCCGGACCCACTTTATATTAGGTGTCTTTAACTTCTATGCACTGAAGCATTTGATACAATGTTCTTATTATGTTCATACAGTGGCAGGATTTACCCTTTGTAATTAGCTGGTTTTCTGCATTAATTGGTCATAAAATGTGATCTCATCTTCATCAAAGTCACAAGTATAGACATACAATGTGCTTAAGTTAACAATACACAAACAATTATATTCTTTCATGTCTTTATTGAACACATCCCATTAAACATTCACAGTGCTGTGGAAAAAGTAAGTGAACCCTTGGATATAATAATTGATTGATCCTGCTTTGGCAGCAATAACCTCAACCAAGCATTTCCAGTAGCTGCGGATTAGACCTGCACAACATTCAGAAGGAATTTTGGATCATTCTTCCTTACAGAACTGCTTCAGCTCAGACATATTCTTAGGATGTCTGGTGTGAACGGCTCTCTTGAGGTCATTCCACAGCATCTCTATTGGGTTAAGGTCTGGGCTTTGACTGGGTCACTCCATAAGGTGGATTTTCTTTTTTTAAGCCATTCTGTAGTGGATTTATTTCGATGTTTAGGGTCATTGTCCTGCTGCATCACCAAACTTCTACTGAGGTTCAGCTAGTGCACAAAAACCCTGATATTATCCTAGAGGATATCTTCATTCCTTCAAGTCTTTAGCTGTCACTATACGGTACTTTTTAACTCACTGAGCATTCTGCAGTGTGCCCTTTTAGTCATCTTGGCTGGACGGCCACTTCTAGTGAGAGTAGCCATAGTACTAAATCATCTCCATTTATAGACAATTTGTCTAACTGTGGACAGATTAATATTTAAGATCTTCAAGATACAGTAACTTTGTAACCCTTTCCGGGTTTATGCAAAGCTGAGATCTTTTTTCATTAGGCAAGGTCCACGTCAGCAGATTTACATTTACATTTACATTTATTCATTTGGCAGACGCTTTTATCCAAGCAGATGCTTGTTGTGAACAGCAAACTCAAAATGTTTGAGTGCTTTTTATGAGTCAAATTTGCTCTAACCCACACCTACAATCTCTTTTCATTAATTGGATGCCAGGTTTTCCAACTCATGACATTAATTAGCTTTTGTTGATGTCATTAGACTTTGGGGTTCACATACTTTTTCCAACCTACACTGTGAATGTTTGAATGATGTATTGAATATGTAAAGTAACAATACAATAATATTTGTGGTATTAGTTACAACAGATTGTGTTTGTTCATTATTGTAACTTAGATGAAGATCAAACCAGATTTTAAGACAAATGTATACATGAATGCAGGTAATTCCAAAGGGTTCACACACTTTGTATTGCCACTGTATGTGTTGTTGCATTGTAATTACATGTAAAGTACCTGTATTTAATGAAATAACAAGGTACACTATTAACCTTAACCCTAAACCTCAACCTCAGTAGCAGCAAATGTGAGTGTACATCTATCCATCCATTTGGAATATGTTTGTTTTAATAAAACTAGTGCCTGAAGTTGAAGAAACACTGTGCAAAACTTAGTACCACAATGCTTGGGCATTGTGGGTTGTTGCCAGGGCTGTACTATGTGGTTTCTAGTGTGTTCTGGTTGGTTGCTAGGTCAAAATAATAGCACAACTCTCCTTAACAAGGTTTGAGGTTTAAGGCATCACTCACCTTAAATATGTAATAGAGATGCTTACCATATAACATAATTATGGCTGGAATTGTATTGCAATGCTTGACACGTCCACATGCATTTAGATCTTTTCAGAATCAGAATCAGATTGAACTTTATTGCCAAGTATGCATACACACACAAGGAATTTGTCATGGTGACAGAAGCTTCCAGTGAAGAGTGCAACGTATGTACATACATACATGTAGGTGATGTAATGTATTGAAGAAGAGGTAGGATATGTTAAAGAATATAAATTAAATATGGGAATAAGTACAAATGGATGGATTAAATATTGCACATGGTTATATTGACTAAAGGAAATTATTTGGGGGCAGTTTTAACTGTTCATGAGGTGGATGGCCTGAAGGAAAAAACTGTTCCTGTGCTTGGCTGTTCTGGTGCTCAGTGCTCTGTAGCTCTGGTCAGAGGGCAACGGTTTGAAGAGGAAACGTGCTGGATGAATGGGCTCAAGAATGATTTTACCAGCCCTTTTCATCACTCTGGATGTGAACAGATATAGCAGGGTGGGTAGGGGAGTGACAATAATCCTCTCAGCAGTCCGAACTATTCTTTGAAGTCTTCTGATGTCTGACTTGGTTGCTAAACCAAACCAGACAGTTATAAAAGTGCAGAGGACAGACTCAATGTCTGCTGAGTAGAACTGTATCAGCAGCGCTGGTGCCAGGTAGAACTTCCTCAATTGGTGAAGGAAGTATAACCTCTGCTATGTGTCAAAGTGGGTCTCCCACTTCTGGTCCTATGATATAGTAGAGCCCAGGAACATGAATGACTCCACTGCTGCCACAGTGCTGTTCAGAATTGAGAGCGGGGTTAATGTTGGGGTGTTCCTCCTAAAGTCCACTATTATCTCCACTGTTTTAAGCATGTTCAGCTCCAGGTTGTTTTGACTGCACCAGCTGGCCAGCTGTTCAGCCTCCCTTCTATATGCAGACTCATCATCATGAATTTCCCCATTCTCACTGGCTGCTGCCTGTCTGTCAGAAAGCTGATGATCCACTGACAGATAGAGCCAGGAACAGAGAGCTGGGTTAATATAGTCCCTAGGAGAGCAGGGTTGATTGTGTTAAAAGCCGAACAGAAGTCAACAAATAGTATCCTTGCATAAGTCCCTGGTCTGTCTAGATGTTGAAGTATGTAATGCAGTCCCATATTGACTGCATCATCCACAGATCCCCAGAAAGGGTCCAGTGATGTCCTTCAGGTGGGCCAACACCAGTCTCTCAAATTACTTCATGACCAAAGTCTTCAGAGCAATGTGTCTGTAGTCATTAAGTCCTTTGATCTTGGTTTGTTTTGGGACAGGGATAATTGTGGAGCATTTGGAGCAGCAGGGAACTTCACAGTGCTCCAGTGATTTGTTGAAGATCTGTGTGAAGATGGGGGCCAGTTGGTCAGCACAGGTGAAATAGCATCCGGGCCCTGTGCTTTCCTTGTCTTTTGTTTCTGGAAGACCCGGCACACATCATCTTCACAGATCTTAAGTGCAGGTTGAGTAGCAGTAGAGGGGAGGAGGGTGGTTGCAGGAGGTGTAAATGTTTGTGTGCTGTGAAGGTCAGAGCGGGTGTGGGTTGTGAGACTGGGCTTTTCAAATCTACTCTAATTCAGGTCTTTAGCCAGTTGTTGATTCTGTGCTGGGAGATGGTGTCTTGTAGTTGGTAAAGTCTTTCAGGCCTCTCCACACTGATGCAGGGTTGTTAGCTGAATACAGTTTTTTACGCTTTTTTAAATCCTTATTTTTGCGGGTGAGATGTAATTCGTCCGTTTAGAGATTAGAGATTCGCAAGATGGATGCTTTGTAGCATGGTTCGAAATCCGCACTGTCAGAGTTTGACCAGCGTGCTTGTATAGCACTGCAGCTTCTTGAACTAAAGTGTCCAACAGAACGTCTGAATAATCAAAAACCGGTAAAAGATTGTTTGACGTGTGCTGCCGAATATTCAGCAGCTTGTCTCTGGTAAAACTGGTATGAAAATAAATTACTAAACACAGGACAAACAAACAAAAACAGAAAAAGAACAGGAGAGCTCCATACCGAGGCGGCCATTCCCGGTGCCATCTTAGATGTATCATCTATATATACAGTATATTTTAACTATATATATATATATATATATATTAGTCAAGCTGCAGATTTAAAGTAGCACTTTTATATTCATGCATATCAACAGTAAAATATGAAATCATTTGCATTTATGGTGACATGGACTAAAAAAGGCACCCAAACTCTCAATTTTCTAGGAAGTTTTTAAAATCTCCAATGGAAAGTATGTAATGAAGATGTATTAATCTGCATAGCGAAATTACTTTTGTGAAACGTAATCCTCTCGTTTTAGAGAGTGCATGTTGTCCACACTGCATTAGCATGCTGTCAGAATGCAAGAGAATCCTAAACCAGCAGCTAATGTAGGTCAGAGGGTTTAGAGTGGAATAGCAAACATGCATTTGACAGATTTTGAACTAGTATACTGTGTGATATAGAGAAATCCAAATGATTGCTTCTCACTGACTTGAATATTACTGCATATTTCTGTAGTCATTATAATATTCTGTATGTGCTTCTTTTCGCATTTTTTCTGTCCAGTTGGTGGAAAGGTGCGTTTGATGTTGTCTTTTTTGTTTATCTGACACACTATTTTCACACGTACATTAGTGTTAGGGCGTTTGATCCAACAACCTGCTTCTTGGGTTAATTTATATTTCCTTAAAAGTCTTTCTTTGTTGTCATTTTCATGTTTATCTCTCTTTTGTACATTTACCTTATTTTTTTCCGTTCTTTGGATACATTTATGACTGTACCACCTTTCTTGTAGTCTGATTGTAAAGTCAAAACACAACCAAGGAGGAGTCATTTTACTGGATTGCCAGTACAAACATATCATTCTGTATCATAACATAGTGTTTCTTAACATCAAAATTAGTGTTAGTAATATAAACAAACATCCAAGTTGTCACTTTTTGTTCTCCAGTGAATATAGGTTTGTTTTAGAAAGTACATTTTTGCATTGCAACATACATTGAAGTCTTGGCTACAAAAAGCCTGTAAACATTTGTACTAATATTGCTCAGGAAAAAGATAAAGTTGTTGAGGTGTCAACTTTGTGACAACTTGCCCCAATAGTGGAGCAAAGAATTTTTTTTTATTGAGAAATTGTTTAATTTTATGATAAAATCAAACAAACAAAGCAATAAAGATTAAGTTTGTTGATAACATGTTGACCATTTGTGACAACTTGCCCTAATAACCCCACCCAAAAAAAAAAACTAAACAAAAAACAAATAAAGTTTTCTGAACACATTTTGCTTTCTGATAGCAGTAGTGGGGTAAAAACAAACAAACAAACAAATCAAGTTTGTTGAACACATGTTGACCATCTGTGACAATTTTCCCCAATAGAGGTGCAAAAAAATAAAAATAACAAACATTTTGTAATTGTATTATATTTAAAACACATGTGACACCCTCGTTATAAAAGTGACTACATGCCCAAACCTAACTTTCGTGACATAAACCTTTGTCCTTTGAACACATTCACCTCTCAGTAAAAATCTGCCTTCTTAAAATAGATAGTTAACCCTTGCATTAATGTATGCTAGTGTTGTTTGATTATGTTTGCTATTTAAGAGCTATAACAAAAATATTATAGAAAAAAATAATAATTTGGAGGGTAGAATTCACATATATAATTTAATTTAATAGGGGTTTGAACTAGTTGTTTGAAACCAACATACAAAAAATCTACTATTATATAGAAAACACATATGAGCAGTTGGACTTGTCTCCAAATCGCATCGTTACTAAGATATAGCCCTTGTGACAACTTCCCCCATGTGACAACTAGCCCCGGTATCACCTGTCTCATCCTACACCGCTTGTGCTACAGACAAGAATGATACCTCAAATCATGTGGCTTGTTGCGGAGAAGTGTGCTATTACTTTTCCAAGCAATCTGTTGTGAGAAAAACAGTGATAAATCCCACAGACTTACATTGAAGGAGCGACGCGAGTATATCTAGACACCAGAATTTAATAAAGAATTGGGCGTGGGCCAGTAGGCTACCGTCCAGTAATTTACAGATCTAATTTACACATGATAAGAATATGCAAAATTAGGTTCATGAATATGAAATAAGCTGTCAAATCAAAGTGAACTCTAGTTTCTATATAATTTGTATCACTTCTTTCTTCCTCTGCTCAATTTGAATATCAGCTCCTTCTAATGTTCCTCATTCAACAATGAAGGAGCAAACGCACAGGCAATTATTAGAGGACCTTGTTGAAAACACCCTCATAAACTGAACTAGAGGCTTACGGAAACATGTTCCTTTTAAATTCATGCACTTTTTGTTAATGTTTGGAAAATGGATCATTGGTTTGAGTGTGACACATAATGAGGTGCCGAGCAAAAGCTTATTAACGGGAATATGAGATTTTCTTTTGCACTAGAAGGAGAGAGAGAGCAAAGATTAATATGGCCTGGTTGGGCTTGCTCACTTGTAAATTGCAAAGTTCCCAGTGAGCTCATATAATGAGCTCTACACGCCTGTCAAACGGCTTGTCATATTTGCTAATTAATGCAGAGGAGGACTTCCCACCAAATGGAGCCTAAATATATGCACAACAAACTAAAAATTCACCATTTCGTGTTTTGAGGGCATTTAAAGGGCCAGTGTCTTGGTGAAATCATCAGGATAATGTTTCTAAAAAGCAAAAAAGAATTAATACTGAAAGGAATGGTCAGTCGTTCCAAATCTACATGACTTTCTTTCTTCTGTGGAACACAAACGTATATGTTAGGTAGAATTTACATGCATGGATGTCTCATAAATGACAAAAAAGCTAAATAAAAGTAGACTATATGACTTTTACAGTGGCTTTGTGTGTATATGTTCACGAAAATATCTTCCTCTTCACCAACTCTCTCAAATCTCATACACGTGTATTATGTCATGCAAAGATGCATCATGCCACTGTATTCGGTCCTGCACGAACCACTCCGAGCGAGATTCGAACCGGTGTCTCTAGCATGGGAGTCAGACACGTTAACAAGGAGGCTAAAGGCTACAGCATCTAGCATCAGTCGCTAGTGCGCCTATTGAGGCCAGGAGAGTGTGGACTGCACAGCTACCTACCAGCTGGCTACCATTACACCACGTTTGACGTCAATGACACCAGACATAATTGATCGTCCCCTGTCCACGTTGTGTCCGTTTAAATATGTGGAAGTGCGTTTGAGATTTAAGAGCTAAATTTACAGTTTCAGTCTTGAAATATAGCACCCAAGTCATATCTATGGGCTTGGCAGTCCCTGGTCTCACTATGCTTTTTTGTATGTAAAAGTAGTTTGAACATTATGCCTGATATGGTAAATGTATATTTATATATATATATACACACACAAGTATGGTATGTTGGTTATTTTGGGATTTATTGCATGTGTTGCTGGCTTATTTCATCTCTCTGACACTTTATATTGTTGCCAGCTAAACTGACTTTATGTTGATAATGATGATATGTCTTATATGTTGTGTGGATTTATGCTAGCATTTATATGCACATGTTGAATATTGTTTATAGATATGCTCATTTATACACTGTCTATTTGATGCTGTTTATCATGTATATTGTTTATCAATGTATATACTTTTATTTCAGAAACCAGACACACATGCACTGTGTATTTTATGGTGGTGGTGATAAAGGGTTAAAAAGTGAAGCTGCATTCTTATTGTCACTAAACGGATGTCTATGTACCCAACTGGCACCCCCTATTGGTTAAAGCTGATGAAGCTAATCTAATCTTATGTTTAAGTTATGCGTTTTACTAATTAATACCTCCATCTAATATTCACCTTAAAAGCTTTGTCTGATTACAACATTTCCATTGCTTTTGGCGCCCCCAACGGGATATTTCACTGGGAAACTGCAGCAAAATGTGTAATGGAGCACGCAATTTCATTTTTCAAAAATGCTGCCACAGTCACGTAATATTCATGAGATCAGGCTGAAATGAACACTAGAGATGCTACAAAAACATTGACTTATTCACTTTCACACATCACGAGTAAAATGGCGGATTATCAGTTAATAAACACATTTCACCTTGTTTCTCACACAGTGCTATCTAATGACATCTAAACACTTTTACTGTTATGCATTACTTGTAGGGTGGCAAATTTGAGCATTTGCATTACACCAACTACATTTACAAGCTTGATCAAGAACACTTTGATTGCACATTAGCTCAACTGAGAGTGTTGCACTTGCGACGGAAAGGACCGGGGTACAAGACCTAATGAGCATGCGAGTTGATACGTGAGCTGAAAGTGTCATCGAAGAACATGAAATGACATAGTTGCGTTTTTCATCTCACATTTGTTTCATGACGCTGTAGGTTAGGTTTAACCCTCCTATTGCGTTCAGAATCTGCATACACCTTTTGAATTTGCGGGTCAATTTTGACCCGTTGGAATTCAAGCTTATAAATCATTCATAACCCAATGTAAGTCATTAAAAGGATCATAACTGTTCAGACATGTAAAAAGATTGATATTTTTGGCATGTTAACCGATAAATATAAGTTATTAATTAATATGCCTTTTTTATTAGAAATAAATGTAGAAATTGACACTTCAAAATATACATTACAGCTAAGCCAGTGTGATACATGTGAAGACATCTTTTTTTTTTATCAACATTTCTGTGAGACTTACTGTATGAAACCAACATAATCTTTTTCAACTAAACATCATCAAAACAACTGTACAACTCAAGTATTCAACATTAATATTAATATTTATTTCTTGCATGAACTGCTGAATGTTGATGTGTGAGTTTGCTGGAAGCTGGTTCGGCATCAGATGGCTGCAGATTAAAATGTGGACAATTTCCTCTTTCAAGCCCAATTTAGACTAATATGTACATTAACTTTTACTATCGTCACACCCCCTTTAGACAGTAGAAACCTTTAGTTTATTAGTTATGTTTGTGTGGCAGGGTGTGGGCGGGGCCGGGTCGTGATTATACACACCCGGTCCCTTATCAGGCTAATTAAGCCTCCGAGAGGGATAAAGGTCGATGGCAGACGATGGTGCAAAGAGAGAAAGATCGTTTAAGGTCATGTCCGTCGTGTGTGTTTGTGTTTTGTTTAAGTTTAACATTAAAATATTATTTATATTGCCAAGCCGGTTCTCACCTCCTCCTTTCCATTGAACTACATTACACTGGTGCCGAAGCCGAAAAGGAGGGATGCCCGTCGCGGAGTCCTCGACACTGCCATCCACCGGGGGAGGGAGTAGACCGACCGCTCGGATGCGATGATGGCCGCCGTCCACGAGGCGAGTGGGGACTGGACTTCCCGACTGCCTGGAGCAATGGAGCCGCTGCCAGGGGCGGAGGAGAGCCCTGCCATCCCCCAGAAACGCGGAGGGGTGTTCTAACCACCGGGGGTCGTGAGTCTGACTCCAGTCCACCTGGGGAGAAGCGGCTGACGTCTGCCTGAGAGGGTGGAGAAGTGATCGAGGACCATGCGACGGTGTATCGGAAAACCCGGCGAGTAGGTTTTTTTTTCATCTCTCTCTCCTCTCTCTCTCTCACTGCTGCTCTGCGTTGGCCTTTTCCCTCTCGTTTAAATTTTACAGTGTTTTTTTGGGGGGGTACTACACTGTTACAGGAAGTACCCCCCATTTTAATTATTTCTGTTTCCCTCCCCTTGTCCTCTCCCTCATCCAGGTAGATGCGATGCGTCTACGCCTATGCGTCTGAGGGTGGAGGGCGGGGCCGGGTTGTGATTATACACAGGGGTGGACTGTCCATAGGGAGAAACTGAACTTTTCCCGGTGGGCCGGCCGAGAAACGGGGCGAATGGGCCGCAATATGCTGAACGGGTCATGACAGGCTGAAGAGGTACCTAAAACGGCATGCAATTATTCCATTCCAGTGTCTGATGAATTCCTGCTTGAATGTTTGAGCCAGGAGTAGCATAAAGTCAGCAATGTGAAAGACTGGTGGAAAGTGTGCAAAGACACATGAAAGCTGGGATTGAAAATCTGGGTTATTCCACCAATCTCTGAGATTGAGACATGGGCACAGCCATTAACTAAGATAATAAAAAATGGCACTCCATGTCAAAAAAGGTTGCCGACCCCTGATCTAATTCATAGATGTACAAAACAATCAACATAATATCATGTGTGAAGCCACAATTGATGCCTGGGTCAAAATTGAACGCAAAAGACGTTGGTTATTTCTTATACAATTTTATTAACAAATCTGAAAAAAACGTATTGTGTATTTTGGTGGTCTTGACAAAGTTTGGTTCCTGTACCAAAAACAATCTAATCTGTCTATTATCTATCTGTCCCGGGTCAAAAATGACCCAAACACAATAGGGGCCTGGGTAGCTCGGCGAGTATTGATGCTGATTATCATCCCTGGAGGTGTGAGTTTGAATCCAGGTCATGCTGAGTGACTCCAGCCAGGTCTCCTAAGCAACCAAATTGGCCCGGTTGCTAGTGAGGGTAGAGTCACATGGGGTAACCTCCTCGTGGTCGCGATTAGTGGTTCTCGCACTCAATGGGACACGTGGTAAGTTGTGCGTGGATCACGTAGAGTAGCATGAGTCTCCACATGCTGTGAGTCTCCGCGGTGTCATGCACGATGAGCCACATGATAAGATGCACAGATTGACGGCCTCAGAAGTGGAGGCAACTGAGACTTGTCCTCTACCACCCGGTTTGAAGTGTAACTGTGCCACAACGAGGACCTAGTAAATAGTGGGAATTGGGCATTCCAAATTGGGGAGAAAAGGGGATAAAATAAAAAAACCTCATCTGTTTGGGAGATAATTTAACTCTCTTATAGCGCCACACAGTGGACATTTCACCTTGAAACTGCCGTGATACCGAAATGAACCAAGTAATATACTTTAGCAAAAGTTTTGCCTCAGTAATGTCATTTTTATGAAATCAGACTGGTAATTGATGACAGTATGGTCAATTTTGGGTGAACTAATATTTAACAGGTTCTCTGCATACTCTTGTATTCAAGGGAAAAAAAAGTTTTTAAGTTATTCATACAGTACAACCCATGCTGCAGGGTTATAATAACGCTTGTTCCTGTGGGATGGGGTGGCAACATTTTACATGATAATTTCCTCATCTGAGCACATAATAAATCCCTCTCCTTATTTTAATCCTCATAACACTGTATTCCGGAGAAATTTTGCCATTATAATATACATGTCTAATAGACACGCTCACACCTCTGCAGCACATTATCATGGGTGTCATTTATCTCAGTAATGTTTCTTTTGTTTCTATCACAAGTGTTGCCAGGTCAGTAATTTGTTTAGCAGAATAAATTAAGTTTGTTCTTGTGTACCTTGTATTTATAGCTCTAGGAGATTAGGTGAAAAGTAGTCTTTCTTGTTCCCTGAAAATATGGCTTGCTTTTTTTCCTCATGCCAGCCATGAATATTAAAATCACATTTTCCGCCCTGCTATGATGTATTATTCATCAGATTATGTAAATAGTGCATGACTGCTTCCCTGAGAAAATTAACCCTTCTCCTCTAACCCGCACAGCAGTCAGTCTCTTGATAGGCAATTACATCGTTCAATTAATGATGTTATTAATGCAGCAATTGGCTGAAATACTCTGTGTCTGTCGTTTAGTGTCTTAATTAAAGAGATTAAATATTGTGTTTGTTTACCATTCTTGCAGACAATATGCAGATGTTAAAATATGAACAATTCCTGTTTATTTTGTGTTTTGTTGGTCACTTGTTTATTGTTTTGGCTCGCATAGTCTTGCGGAGACTTTTCTTTCTCATCATGTTAAATGTCTCGCTCAGACCTTCTCCCTTGGCATTGTCATCGCCATTTTTTTTAACATAAAGTCTGGGCCATTTTGCGGAGAAACACACACCTAAAAATGTCTATCAGACATGTAAAGTGACCAATCACAGTTTGTTTTGTTTTTATAATGAAGCGACTGGGGGGGAAAACTCAAATAATAGCACAGCAGTGTTCAGCCATGACTGACTACACGGAAACCGCCAAAGAACTTAGTGAAAATGAGTAAGCTAAAGACTTGGGCTGCAACAAACAATTATTTTAAATATTGATTAATCCTTTTTTTTTTTTTTTTTTGTTAGATTAATGTTATGAGGCTTAATCAAGGCCAGACAATTTATTTAAAAGAAAACATAAATTATTGTATGCATATTTAAAATATTTTGTGTACAAAAACGTTTTAAACGTAAATGTTACAATATACATTGCATGTTTAAAAAACATATTAAAAGTTGTTAAAGCATGCTAAAACATTCTAGCAACATGCTAACAATGTCTAGCTCCATGATAAAATATGTTAGCATTGCCTAGCTTCATGATAAAACATTCTAGCAACATGCTAACAATGTCTAGCTCCATGATAAAATATGTTAGCATTGCCTAGCTTCATGATAAAACATTCTAACAACATGCTAACAATGTCTAGCTCCATGATAAAATATGTTAGCATTGCCTAGCTTCATGATAAAACATTCTAGCAACATGCTAGCATTGCTTAGCTGCATGCTTAATCATAATAGCAATACCTAGCAAGATGTTAAAACATACTGGTAACATGCTAGCATTGCCTAGCTATATGTAAAACATGCTAGCATTGCCTAGCTTCATGATAAAACATTCTAGCAAAATGCTAGCAATGTCTAGCTCCATGATAAAATATGCTAGCATTGCCTAGCTTCATGATTAAACATTCTAGCAACATGCTAGGAATGTCTAGCTCCATGATATAATATGCTAGCATTGCCTAGCTTCATGATAAAACATTCTAGCAACATATTAGGAATGTCTAGCTCCATTATAAAATATGCTAGCATTGCCTAGCTTCATGATAAAACATTCTAGTAACATGCATGCAATGTTTAGCTCCATGATAAAATATGTTAGCATTGCCTAGCTTCATGATTAAACATTCTAGCAACATGCTAGGAATGTCTAGCTCCATGATAAAATATGCTAGCATTGCATAGCTTCATAATAAAACATTCTAGCAACATGCTAGCAATGTCTAGCTCCGTGATAAAATATGCTAGCAATGCCTACCTACATGTTAGCATTGCCTAGCTTCATGCTAAAACATGCTAGCAACATGATTGCATTGCCTAGCTACATGTGAAAACTTATAGCATTGCTTAACTTCATGCTGAAATATGTAAGCAACATGATAGCATTGCTACATGCTTAATCATGATAGCAATAGGCCTACCTAGCAACATGTTAAAACATTCTGGCAACATGCTAGCATTGCCTAGCTACATGCTTAAGCATGCTAGCAACATGCTAACAATGCCTAGCTACATGTTAGCATTGCCTGGCTTCATGTTAAAACATGCTAACATTGCCAAGCTTCATGCTAAAACCTGCTAGCAAAATACTAGCATTGCCTAGCTACATGTTAAAACATGCTAGCATTACCTAGCTTTATGCTAAAACATTCTAGCAACATTTCTGTGCCCGAACTCACTCATCTTCATTCATCATCCTTGTAGTCTTATGTATGTCTGTGCTGTTCAACTAAGAACTGTCAGTAAAGTCTTTTGAACTAATTCCTACCTCTCTTGCATTCTGACCAACGCCCCAAGGCTAGAACTATATCTCGCCTTGGGGCGCATGTGGTCCTTCCTTTAACACAAATATAATGCCTAGCTACATGTTAGAAATGCCTAGACAGCATGTTTTAGCATGTAGCTGTCTGCAGGTCTGGCTGTCTAGCTGTCTGTCATCCCCGTCACCATGATTTTGTATTGAAAACAACTAAATTAATTAAATCATTAAGTTGAAATAATTCAAACTTTTAAAAATCACCTTTTTTTAAAACCGAAAGGCACTGATTTTGCATAATGACCCTTAAGTCTTTAATTATATGATACTGAATCAAAAATGTAGTAGTAGTAAATAAATAGTATTTTTTTTTAAATAACCAAAATACATTTTTAACCATACTCTGTGCTAATACATTTTAATTTGCGCTAATTAATTATTTTGTTCATAAAGGCAAGTGCCAACACCTAAAAATGTAAGTGGCCAGCCATGGGGAAAGACAATGATTCACTTAGAAATGTTTGTTATACGTTCCTGCAACAAAGCCCCAAAAATGTTTCAGAAACCTTATTAATCTCCATGAAGGTCATTAGAAAGCTCCAGAGATGGCCTTTTCCCCACATCCCTGCTAATAGAAAGAGAGCAGCAACACATCACCAATTGAGCTCAAGATATTCTGATGGATCTAACCAGAGAACATGCAGGACGTGTAACGTTTATTTTCATATGCAAGCTGTGGTGTTATGCAAATGAAACACCTGTTTGTTCAAAGACAGTACAACTTAGCCCACGTGCACCATCACCTTGTGTGGCAAGTATTCTTTCACCTTTCACCAGGCGTTTGAGCTGATAATTGTGTTAGGATGATGGATATTATATATATAAAAGTGCCCATCTGTCTGTGCTTTTTACATTTCATACTAACTTTGTAAGGTAATAATAAACACATATAGTGGCTATGCAACAACATAGACTCCTTTTAAAGGCAGCACCATTATTAAAATGGAACTCTATGGATTAGATTAGACTTTAAACATCTCTTTGACTCATATTTAGTTTTTCTTGCGCAAATAGTTTTCCTGTTGTAAGTTATTTAATGTAGCCTAACTAACTAACTTTTG
The DNA here is from genome assembly GCF_025860055.1 of Xyrauchen texanus. Classification (NCBI taxonomy): domain Eukaryota; kingdom Metazoa; phylum Chordata; class Actinopteri; order Cypriniformes; family Catostomidae; genus Xyrauchen; species Xyrauchen texanus. Next base: position 57,518,888 of record NC_068278.1, on the reverse strand, counting down.
AGGTAATAATGTCCCAAAATCCACATATGTGGACATCATGTTTATCAGCATGCTGATGTGTGAAAAATGAATGCATTTTTTTAAAGCGGCATATCAAACGAAACTAGAGATGCTACTCTTAACACCCAAAAAAATGAAAAAGGTTTCTTACCGGAGGCACTTTTGTTGGCTCTGCACCTGTAGAATTGCTACATGGAAATCTTGTGTCACGTGACTCGTTGTGACATGCACATAATGAGGTGATGTGACAATTGTTTGAAATGTTTATTGTTGCATATTGCAAAGTGCAACCAGTAGGTTTGCAGTATGTCCTGCACAGTATGCACGTAGCTAGTATTCTGTTCGTAGCCATAGTCTCTTTTCTCATCTGTAAGTAAACAATTCTTATAACACGATATTCAAAGGCTACAAAATTGTGAGATCCAAAATCCCATTGTACATAAAGTGTTCTGTACAAATGACTGCTGTTATAAATAGTCCCGTTGTTAAACAACAGAATGAGACAATCATCTCTAACTCAGTTTTCGCTCTCTACATTCCCCATTCATCATAATGATGATAATCGTAATTTTTACACACCCTGCCTGACTATTACAAGCACATCTATCTCATAACAGCAATCTCGTCGTACCACAGGGGTGGAGAACTCAGCTAGAGGGTGTTGCAGAGTAGATTTAGGGAGATAGAGGGGTACGGAAAAAATACAAAGAATAATTAAAAGAGAGCAATATGGGATCTGCCTCTTTTATTGTATTATTGCTGTAGATGTAAGTGCCAACCGAAAGAAGGTGGCACCTTGTTTGTTTATCTAGCATTTTAACATGTTCTAGGGCAAATGCACAGTTTTAGCCAAAAAATAAATAAATGCACTTATTAACTAACCACCAGAAATCTAGTTTAACCAGACACAATCTGCGTTCCATTCGGATGTGGGATATTTCATCTTGATATCTCTCTGACAATAAAAGCGTTACATGGCCCAAAGCTCAGAAGCTGATATATATATAAGGAAGCAAAACTGCTGCACTGTCGTTAGTTTAGCCAGTGTTTGATTGTCAATGAAGAAGATTCCTATAGCCACCAAATTACGGAGAATAAATTATTTTGAGCATTGTTACTTCTACAGGCAGGGCTGGACTGGTAATCTGACATACCGGGTATTTTCCCGGTGGGTCGACACACTTTGGGGCCGGACTGGCCATCGGGAGAATCGAGCGGGCTGGTGGGTCGCGAAATAGCCACGATAAGTTAAAACGAGCCACCGCATTATGCAAAACGGACCACAAAACAGCGCCGCGATATGCAGAAAAGGACAGCGAACCCCCTCCCACCGCTCAACTTTTGGGCCATTTGCTATGTAAAGACCCGGGCCGATTTCTCTTCCCAGTCCAGCCCTGTCTACAGGTGTATGATTATTAAATGAGAGTAACTTATGATCAGTGTTGGGTAAGTTACTCAAATAGTAATCCACTACAAGTTACCAATTCAACAATTATCACATTACTTTGATGATTACTTCACGGGAAATGTAATGACATTACTGAGAAAATATAGACATTATTTTGAATATGTATTGTTGTCACTTGAAACACAAACAGATGGACTGTGTATATACAAACATAATAAGTTTTTTACATAAATAATATTACTTTAGAAATTTGTAACCCATATAATGCACTTAAATGTAATTAACTTGAAGTTTGTAACTGTAATCTGGTAACAATAATTTTGTAATGCATTACACAATTTTTTTAAGTGTAATTAGATTACAGTAACTAATTACTTTTAATCAGATTACACCCAACACTTTCTATAATGTACCATATTTGACACACCTTTCCATTAAAGGTGTATTATCATGTAAAATAGGAACTTGTACTTATTGATGCATTTTATTTGAATTACAGCGTAATTACTGTATAAATCTCCCTGGGTGCTGACAAGTGAAAGTCCCAGGAGATCAGCAGTTACAGAAATACTCAAACCAGCCCGTCTGGTACCAAAAATCATGCCATGGTCGAAATCACTGTGATCTTATTTTTGATGGTTTGATGGTTAATGTGAACATTAACTGAAGCTCATGACCCGTATCTGCATGATTTTATGCATTGCACTGCTGCCACATGATTGGCTGACTAGATAATCGCATGAATAAGTAGGTGTACAGGTGTTAATAAACGTTATACGTTTTATGTTTGAATACGTGTGAATACAAATGAGTTCAACCTACAACGTGTCAATTTATACAATAGAAGAAGCCAAACTTTTTTCTTCTGAATGAACTAATGCACCCTAGGCGAACGTAAAATATATTAATATCACATCCAAACCGCGGCGGGAAATGGCTGAGCAGTCAACATAAACTTTTAATTAACAAATGAACAAAACACAACATAAAACTGCTATCCAGCATAACACAAAACGCAAACAAGACTGCGTGCATCTGTCTCGAACTAGCGTCCCCGGCTCCTCTTTATCCCTTTCCCAACTGATTGGGCTGATTCAGTGCTGGGGATCCATCGTTATGGGCTGGTTATACCCTCCTCCTTGTCACATACCCCCAACGCTTGATTAAGGCCGGGGAAACTGCTTAATCGGTTTCCTGGAGGGGAGCTGTTGCTCTTTCAGCCATCCTTCTGCCGGTAGGTCTTCCCCGCCTCCTGGGAATCTGAGTAGGATGACGGGAGGGAGAGGAGAGAGAGAAAGAGAGAGAGAAAGAGAGAGAGAGAGAGGGAAAAAAAACTGGCTCGCCAGTCCCCGAACACGCTGTCAACTGGTCCTCTGACCTCCTGGTGGACAGCAGTGGGCTCCTCCACCTCCCGGCAGATGTCAGCGGCTCCTCCACCCTCTAGCAGCTGGCAGCGGCTCATCCAATTCCTGGTGGACAGCAGCGGCTCCTTCATCTTCTGGTGGATGGCAGCGGGCTCCTCCGCCTTCTGGTGAACCGCTCCAGTACCACCGGACCATACCTCCTCGATGTCACGACCCTCCATCAGTGGCGAGGGCTCTCCGAGAGCACAACCCTCCTTCCCGGGTTTTGGCACCAATGTAACAGATTCACATGATGGGCAAGGAGGATGCGGGAACCGGCTGAGCAGTCAACGTAAACTTTTAATAAACAAATGAACCAAACACAACACAAGTCTACTTTCCAGAACAACACACAGCACACACAAGACTGCTGCGTGAGTCTCTCTCTCTTTCTCTCTCTCTCACTTGAACTTGCATCCCCAGCTCCTCTTTATCCCTCTCCCAGCTGATTGGGCTGATTCAGCCCGGCCACGACCTCCTCCTCGTCACAATCACCAAACGGACACCTTAGCAGAACGTCAGTGTATTCAAAGAGCCTGCTTCCCCAAAATGTATATATTAGCCTTTATTTCAATTGAAACAAACCACCTGTCTGGTGATTATCCAATGCTTGTGTCAGCTGCTGATGAGACTCAATAAACCACCGTCTGGGTTGAGCAGATGGTGAGCTTTTATGAATTTTATGAAGCGGTTACGCCAGCAACAGTGATTGGAGAAGTAGCATCTGTAGATGGAACATTAGCAGCACACTCGCAGGTGCTGCTGTCTGCCAGAAATAACATCAATGAAAAAAATCAATTGTAACATAACAGCAAAAATCTTCCCAGCTGAAAGAAGGGTAAAATGAATCTGTGTTTATGAGTGACTTGTCCACAGTAGGCCTTTTAGTATCTCTGAACACACATGATTGCTAATACTGCGCTAATTAGCCACCACTTAGACTAAAATGACTTTGCGACTTTGTGAAAATGAAGTTTAGGCAATAAGAGGCTGAGAGCAAGACAAATAAATACATTTTGTGACCTATTGACTATATTAATTTGCTGTATTCGCAATGAATAATCAACAAATACAATGGGCCATATTTTAAGAGTGCTAATGCTTAGCACAGCGCTATGACCTAAGTCATAAATGCAAAAGTAGTCATGGCCATGAAGCTTTGGTATTTTCATGCATGTATGTGCTAAGTGGGAGCAACTTGGGGTTCAGTGTCCTGCCCAAGGACACTTCGGTATGTGGAGTCATGTGGGCCGGGGTTCGAACCACCAACGCTGCAATTAATGGACAACCCACTCTACCACCTGAGCCACAGCCGCCAATGCAAATAACAATTATAAATATGAACATGACCTATAAAATAAAACAAATATTTGTTTCATTGAATGGCTACAACAGTGATCGTAATGGACATAATTTGATAATCCACTGTATTTTCAGATTTTGGACATCCGATTTTCCAAACTGCAAATGCAGGAACAGAGTTTGTGCTGCAAAATTGTGCTGCAGACAGAAAAGCTTTTGAAATGTCGTAGTGTAATGGCCTTTTTCTCAGGAAAATAGCTAATTGTGCTTTGCGCCAATTAATTTACATGCAATACATCCACAGATAGCGCAAACACTCCCAACCATGGTTTGCGCTGGCACAAAAATTGCACTTAAAATGTCCGCTCTGACAAAATATAAGGGGGTTAAGACGTTGTGCATAGTCGTAGAGCCCCAAATCTTCCCTTCCTTTGTAGCTCAAAATGGCATGAATGGCTTCGTTGACGTCAAGCATCTTTGGTTCGGATGTGACTACCTCTGACTGTGAAGTGGCATGTTTAAATGTTTTTAATTGAACGGTACAGTGAATGATGCGAGTGATGACATCATAACGACATAAAATTTGGTCTGAATCTCACACAAATCTATCATATGTCTTCAGAAGTCTTGGGAATATACTTTGGGAATATATTGATAGCATGCACGTGTCATTTGGTAATTAAATTGTTTTTCTCACCCTTTTTTGATTGGAGTAAATATCCATTTTCAGTGTATTTAATGTACAGGATGCACAATTGAATTCTTTTGTATTCCACACAAAAGAGAATGTAAGGAAGGATGAGTAAATGATGACCACATTTAAATTTAGGTGAATTATTTAAGCATGACTTACAAGGTTAACCAGTTTAACCAGTGTGCCCATGCTTAACCATGGGTGTCACTATCGGGGGGAAGGGATTGTAACATCAAGAAGTGGCGAACTCATGATTTACAAAACAAACTTCAGCACAAGTTTGCCACTTATTATAGCACACAAACCAAATGGAAACTGCTGCTCATGAACTGGAAATGTTTCTTACCTGACGAAAGCTATTTCAGAATGCGGTGGGAACAAAATTGGCAAATGCAAAAAGGACGTGTTCCACCTGTCCCACCCTTAAATGATGCCTTTGTGCTTGACTATTTGGTTTTGCTGGCATGGCTACATTGGTTTACTAAAAACCAGCATCAAACAAATGCAAACCAGCTGGGAATTTATACTGATCTCAGCTGGTCTTTTCTGCAGGGGTGCTATCAGTAATCATGGGGCTTTTTCCTACAACATTTTTCAAGGTATTCTCAGAATTGAAACCAAATTCCATATTTTTTTTCATATCATATTAATCTTGCCCCCAGCCTCACAAAGTCATTATTTTGGCAATGATCTTCATCTTCTACTTCAGGATATTGAAGTTAAAAATGGCCTTGGGAAACTGGCAGATGCTGAGCGTATAATTTCTGGGGCAGTTTTTCTCCGAAAAGAGCGAACCCCACTGCCCATCTTTATCTCTGAGTCTTAAAGGGCGGTTCTGTTCAACAGTGACTGATTGGATCTTCTTCCACAGCATCCATTGGTCATTCACTGCTGGGTCTTTATCCCCAGAGGAAACCAGCTGGGATTGAAGATCAAGTAGAAATGAGAGGTCAAGCATGGGTCAGTTTAAAACACTAATCAAATGTTCTCTGCTTTTGTGAGAGATAAAGGTGGCCGAGGATGACAGTTCGAGAGAGAGAGAATTACGGGCAGCTGCCCTGTATGTGATTGTGTGTCTTTTTATTTAACCCCCTTACACTGGTGCCGAAACCCGGGAAGGAGGAGGGATGCCCGTCGTAGAGTCCTCGACACTGCCGTCCACCCAGGGGAGCGCCGCTGCCATCCGCCGGGGGACGGAGTAGCCAAACCGCCCGGATGCGGGGAATGGCCACCGTCCATGAGGCGAGGAGGGTTGGGACTCCCCGACCACCTGGAGTCGCTGCCAGGGGCGGAGGTGTGGCCCAACGAGCCGCCAGAAAAGTGGAGCGTTCCGTTCGCTCTGGGTAGGAGGTTGACTCTGGTCCGCCCTGGGAGGAGTGGCTGTCGTCCGCCTGAGAGGGTGGAGGAGTGATCGAGGACCGCCCGACGGCACATCAGAGAACTGGTGAGTGAGCTTCTTTGTCTCTGTCGCTCTGTGTTGGCCTTTCCCTCACCTATTTTGTTTTGTTTTTTTGTTTTCACCTCCTGTCTCCTCCCAGGTCGAGGAAGGCGGGGATGAAGTGTCGGCAGATGGGGCACAAGGCTCGCCCCCCCGAGAGGAGGGGTGGATGTACGTCATGCCGGTGTCTCCCCGGCCTGAGGCAACGCCGGGAGGAGTGTAGAGCGGAGGAGGGCGGGGCCGGGCTGGAACAGCGCACGCCCGCTCCCCAATCAGCCTGATGGGGCGCGCGAGGGATAAAGGCGGACGAGGACGACAGTTCGAGAGAGAGAGAATAACAGGCAGCTGCCCTTTTGATTGTGTGTCTTTTTATTTAATTAAATATTATTTATAATTTTAAGCCGGTTCTTGCCTCCTCCTTGCCCATCTTAACCCCCTTACAGTATATTATTGTACACTGTAAAAAAAACTATCTTTTAAAATTTACGGTAAATTACCGACAGCTTTGGTTGCCAAACATTTACCTTAAAAAATATGGTGACCATGTTTCAGGCTTTACAGGATGTCATTTTTATGCCTATATTTTTTATGGTTCATAACCGTTTATATTATTAAATGATAGAAACTTGATACACTAACATTCTGGAATTATAAAAATCTTTGTTTCACTTTATATATTCCATATTACTACAAAAAAATCTAGATTATTAGTTAAAAATGGCAATAAAGAACCATAAACTTTCAAATTTGTCTTGAAAGTTATCCCACCGGCAATGTTCGGCACAATGACTTCCTCAGTCACCATTTGTTCATTGTATAGAATAAAGAAACAATGAATGTGAATGGTGACTGAGACTCACATACTTATTAACATCTCTGTTTGTGGCGAGCAGGGTGTGGGCGATCGGTGTCTGGGCAGAGCGAGGTACTTTTTCAGTACTTTTTTCACTTCCCAGTAAAAAATATCTAAGTACCATTAAAAAAAAGATGCATGTACTTGAGGAGCAGGGCCGTATTAAGGTGCTCCGGGGCTTAACTTTTCGGATATTAGAGTTTACGGTGTAATGTCATCATGTCAACAAAGTTTTAATATTGAATATAACTTGTGACGAGGAGGAGGGCGTTGCCGGGTGTCCATTGTTATGGCCAGGGCTGGACTGGGAAGAGAAATCGGCCCGGGATTTTACATAGCTATTGGCCCTGTCCTTTTCTGCATTCTGCGGCAGCTCAATTTAGTGGCCCATTCGGCCCATTTCGCGGCCGACCCACCGTCCGGCTCAGTTCTCCCGATGGCCAGTCCACCCCTGATTGCCCCCAAATTGCGTCGGCCCACCGGGAAAATACCCGGTATGCCAGATTACCAGTCCAGCCCTGGTTCTGGCCCATCCACACTCTCCTCCCATCACATAACTTTACACAGAAATGGTTAGTAAGTGATTTTATAACACTAAAATCATGTTAACACACATATTGTTTATGTCTTGTGGCTATACTTTTAAAACAGTGAGTATTTTAACATTTACTGATTGGCCCCCATTCACTTCCATTGTAAGTGCTTCTTCCATTGCTATTTAAAAAAAGAAAGAGGAACGAGTCGGAAATATATTTTTGTGATAATCAAATATTGCCACAAGTGCATTGAATTTGTGGCGTATTAATTTGGAACAATATAACGGCTTTTAAAACCATTCACTCAAACTGTAGAAAATGAGATTAAATAAAAAAGTGGAACATGTCTCCGGTGTAACACAGATGAGTTGACAGGAGCTAAAAAGAAAAACCACGAGTCATCCGACACCCCGAGCAAATCCCCACTTCTCTCCTGGAACACTCCTGATTAACATAATCAGCCTGCATTAATTATTCAGGAGGTGTGGTGAGCCGCTCCAGGGGTCAGGCTTTTGCTCTGTGTAATACCCAATGTTTAATATTAATGAGGTAGACGGGCGGTGTGATTTGCATATCCATTACGATACCTTTTGGTGGAAACTATGGCTGAGCTAAGGATGGAAATCCTACAATCCTCAAAACTGTCAACAATTTATATGATTATATCGATGTTACTTTGACAACCTTGATAAGACTTTTACATTTCACATGTTTGGTGTTCTTAAAGTCGGCATGAAATGAAAATTCACACTATCGATTTTCTAAATGCATGTTATTGATCATATTGTGAACAATTCATCCATGCATAATAAATGTTTTTACATTTTTATACTGTAGATCATAACTTGATCAGACTTCTCTCTGGTGACATATGCAGGACTTCTCCAATAATTTAGTCCACTTAAACCCCGCCCCTTTCTTAGAAATACCACAACCTTACGTAGAGTTGAACGAAGCATCAATCGCATGTTGGTGAAAATGGCAAGGTTTATTTTCGTCTGTTTTCCTTCGAAACTATCGTTCCTTAACCCAGACTTCCTTGGTTAGAGGTCAGCTGGCTTGAATTTACATTTCGAATGAGGAGGAATATCGACGAATTCGCGGTTGTGAATTCAGATTCAGATCTGCCTCTGTTCCGCTGTGCAACGCCCATATTTTCACAATCCCGCCCTACATTTTTTTTTCTTGCTCGATAAGCTGTTTAACTTGGAAATACGTCACAATGCGGAAGTTGAGTCGGTCGCAACTTCCGTTTCATGCAGACTTTAAAGCGAGACAGTGTGTGACTTCCGTAAACAAATGTGCAAAAATAAATAAACTTGAAGGAAAGATTAAAGCAGTTGAAGTTGTGAGTTATTTGATTAGGTGGCATCTCTTTAACCTCACACAGCTTTGACAGCCAAATCTTTATTAATAATTCCACCTGAGTGGCAATAAATCTGTGGCGTTTCTCAATGAAGCTCATAAATCAGTGAGATTACAGGGCGACACTTCACCATCTCACGTGCATTTCTGTCAGTCGAACTAATAGCCTTTGCCGATCGCTCACAGAGATGGCTCATGAATCGGAGATTTGTTTTCAAAATGTCAACGGTGTAATATGCAATCTCACCGACAGCCGCGAAACGCCCATTAATTATTTATTTAGCCTTAGCTGTCAGTTAGAAGTCTGAGGGCAGGAGGTGAGAGGTCAGGCAGAAATGCGAGCACGCATCTGTTGCATCGATGAGAAGATTTGATTGAGAATTCCCAACAGTTTGGGAACAGTTTGGAGCTTATCAAGATCAACAGAGGAGGGTTCAGTTGTTTACTAAGCAATACTCGCCACCACTTCCAGGGCATTGCTATGTGGTTGCGATGGTGTTTGTGCAATTTTGGCCAGACCGATATACAGTACTGTGCAAAACGTTTAGGCACATAAGATGTTTACCAAAAGCATTTGTCTTAAAAGGGTTATTTATATCTTCAGCTTTAGTGTGTTACTGTAATAGGAAATATAAATGTTAGACTCCCAAACATTACTTTTGCAAATAGAAAAGATTGGAATAGAAGAACAGGGAGCCCTGCAACAGATGTCATGACCCCCACAAAGCCCCCCACTGAACATCGTCCCAGTATGAGATTAGATAAAGAGACAGAAACAATTGAGACAGCCGAAATATATAGAAGAACTGTGACGAATTCTCCAAGAAGCTTGAACATCCTAGAAAAACTGTGTCCAGGTGTCTCTAGGAGAATTGGTGCCGTTTTAAAGGCAAAGGTGGTCACACCGAATGTTGATTTAACTTTTTTATGTTCACTGGACTTTGTATGACATTAAGTGATAAATGAAAATTATTAATGTCATTATTTTTGCAGGCATCCTCACTATGCAAACTTTTTCACAAGTGCCTAAATCTTTTGCCCAGTCCTGTATATCACCTGATTTTTTGCCTTTTTTAAAATGAAGTTGTCTTGAATGATTCACTTTAAAGATTTATCAAACTAAGTGGTGAAAATCTCCATTGAAAATGTTTATTGAAACACTTTTTGTCAGAAACACAATGTATTTATTTTTATCAAAAACGAATATGCCACAAATTATTCTACATTGATTAAACAATGTAGATTGACAATGTTAAAAATAAAACAATTCTAAACATACATTAGAATTGTTTATATTACATCAAATTGTAAATTATAAACAACCCAAATGAACTGAAGAATTCAAAATAAAAAATTTAAAAATTCAAACAATGCTTAAAGAATCATCATACCCTGTCAATCAGAGCATGAATTATGAATTTACGAATTGAAATTCAAACATTTTTAAATAGCTAATATGTAGTAAGAAAAGAATAACAAATGTGTTCACTATGTGCAAATGCAGAATGTACTAGTAGTTATATTAGTAATTATACTAGTAGTAATTATCACTAATCAGATTACCCCTAAATGATGATTTGTGTTTCAATGTTAAGTAGGAGATAGTTTCATAAAATTATCTGATAAATGATTAAGAGGAAAATGCACGATAGAGCTTAAAAGTGACCTCCCAGTTTTTAAGTGGCCTGGGTTACAAAAATAATTTCCCCATTCATTTTCTCCAATGCATTAAAAACAAAAGGAATGAAAGGAAAGTTCTGGGTTCAGTAGAAGTTAGGCTTCATCAACAGCAATTGTGGCATAACTGTGTGTTTTACCACAAAAAAACGACTTTTCTTTAAAACAAATTTAAATAATAATAATAATAATTACAATGGAAGTGAATGGGGGCCAATTTTTGCAGGGTTTAAAGTTTATAATTTGATAAAAGTAATTACATTAATTCTTCTGCTAAAACTTGTGTATTATTTGAGCTGTAAAGTTGTTTAAAACTTAATTTTGGCAGCGGACTACCAAATTACCGGGATTACGGGGTTTGCAGTGTTGTGTCGTCATGGCAATGAAGTTGTAAAATTGGATATAACTTCACTCATAAAAGGTTAGTAAGCGATTTTATTACACAAAAAATATGTTAATATGCATGTTGAATAATTCTTGTGGCTATCCTTTTGAAACAGTGGCCCCCATTCACTTCCATTGTAAGTGTCTCACTGGAACCAAGATTTATTTATTTCTTTATTTATTTTAAGAAAAGGAGGGAAAAGTCCAAATACATTTTTGTGGTACTCAACATTATGCTTCAAATACAGTTGATTGAGCTTAACATGTATTGAGCCCGGAATATTCCTTTAAGAGTTGCAAGAGTTTTAAGCCATGAACCAAACCAACCAGCTCCATGAATCACAACATTAAAATATTAGAAAATCTGTAAATTAGACCGCAATAAGGTGCAAGACTGTTGCTGCGTTCCATTCAACTCAGAAAGTCTGAATTTCAAGCTTCCTATTTGGAAAAGTGCAACAGAATGTCACTGCATGTGTGCATGTGGTGGCATCCAAGGAAAGGAGAACAGCCAATTATAAACATTAACTTTCAAGCAAATAAAATGCATCAATATGTCAAAGTTCCTACATTAAATGATAACAAACCAGTTTAGCAAATGTTTGCAGAGACCGATGTGTAAATATCGTAAATGATCTTCTCTGTTGATAATCGTACGCCTGCTGTCCTCCGCAGTTTGGCTGCCTGTGTAATGGTTGCCTCACTCCCCTGGCCTCAAGAGGTGCACTAGCGACTGACAATAGGGGCTATAGCTTTAGCCTCCTTGTTAGCACACCCTCCGCCAATGACAGAGACCCCGGTTCGAATCCCGCTCGGAGCAGTTCAAGCAGGACCGGTTACACCAAGATACAACTTTGTTGACAGTCGAAAACAGCATTGCCATATTATTTCTTTATACACCACCTCCCAAGAATTGGGGAATCGAATGGCTTTCTAAACATCAGTGTAAGATATCAAAGGAATATTCTACATGCGACTTTGGAGGGAAGGCAGCTCACTGATCGGTGGATCTTGCTTCAAGATTGTGGGTAGTGTAGTGATTAACTCAGAAATCACACTGACTTGGTGCTGTAAGGTGCTGTAAGTGATTTTTTTCATGGAAAGGAATGCAAAATTTTTTACTACTCCCTGAAAGATATTAATGAAATAAGTGTCCTGAGATATCTCACCTGCAGGGGCGGAGCTAGGGGGTGGTTTGTAGCCACCATGAACTGAAGCCTGGCCACCCCACTCGCAATCCTCCCCGTCCGATGATACGATTTTATGTTGTTCGTAACAGTTGTCTTATTTTGGACAACGTTCCTGCTTGTGTCCTTCTCAAAGCCCATTTGGTATCTTTGGAGTGCAGGGTTTTGGAAAAAGGGGGTGTGGCTAATCCAACTGCTCATCTTGTGGAAATTCGAGAATGTCTAAAATCACTTCTAGCACCTTTAAGGCTACTCTTTGGAGATTTTGTATCGTATTTTTTACTTCTGAACCCTATTGAGCTGTACTGATGTTTTCAGTATATTGCTAAATTGTGTTTGTCTTAATTTATATTGGTAAAAACCAAGATGTCAATGTCATTTATGATGTACAGTATAACATTAATGCTCAGGTTAAATCATTAAAAGTACACACAAAAAAAAATCAGTTTCTCCACACTTATTCATTGTTGGTGGCATGTAAGTTGAAAAGAAACGCATCCAAAGTAAACGATCTGATGCATTTTAGACATATTCAAAGATGTTTACACAGATAATCACCAAAACCTTTAAAAAAAAAATCACATCTCCTCATGTTAAACATGTTTATCGAGGTATCCCCATAAAGCTTTGTTACTTCTTGAAGTTTTCATTATAATTTGTACCACTATTCCAGTTACATCGGTTCATTTTTGCTGTGATGTACTGAAGAATCATGCATGCTTCCTTTTTGTGACTGTAATCCGTGACTATGGGCGAAACGGAGACTATATTCCAATATCATGCTCTTCTATCTGAATTCTGGCTGCAGATGTCATTGGCTGATGTTGGTTTTCCTTAGGAATGTCTTTGTTGGAAGTTGAGTGACTTCAGACAGCAGGTCTGGTCAGTTAGAGGTATCTGAGTGAACACCGTTTGCTCCTTCTATAGGAGACGTCACAGAAGATGGAGTGACAGCATCATGCCAGCCACTGTTACCCTAGAAAGAGAGAGAGAGAGACAGTCTAAGTCACATTTGAGATGTAAAGAATCAGAATGGCATTATTAGCCATTATGGATTTTGAGAGACCGTTCAAACCACAGTTGAATGTGGCCCAAATCAAAGATTTTTTGCCCCTGTGGATGATGGTGTGAACAGCAAAAATCACAGTGAATCTGATATTTTCAATTCCAATCCAGGCCACTCTCTTATGTGCAAATAAATTGGATACACATCCTATTTCTTGCAAGGTGACTTCAGTGTCAACATTCATGTGATTTATTTATTTACTTCAGAAAGTGTCCAAATAGGTGGAGTCACGTGACGCCATGCGAGGATCGGACGTGCGAACGGCGACCTCTGTGCACTTCTGTGCTAGTTTTAATACTTTTTATGTGATAAACCGGTGAGATTCGATACACCTTGATCCTTAACTGTTCTAAGAAGACAATATGTCAAAGAATTCAAAATTCTCGGGCTCTGGAGACATTAAAAGACACTTACGTGCTCAAGCTGACATCCCTCCGGAGGCCTCAAGCCAGGGAGTCGATTTGGCTGGAGAAGTGAGGGAAATTCGTCGACAATGCTGACGATGGTCGTTGTTGATTTGGAGGATCTTGCTGTAATACGTTGACCGATCACTGCCATGGAGACTAAATTCACTGGGGTGAATACAAGAGTGGGGTATGTCGAGAAACGGATCAATTATCTGGAGTCATTGGAGAGGGTTTTAGAGCTAATCCACTAGCGACGAAGGTGGATTTGGAGCGCGTCTGGGAGAAGTTGGAGGATTTGGAGAATCGTAACTAGTGGAATAATGTCTGAATTGTTGGAATTCCTGAGGACGAAGAAGGACAGGATATGGTGAAATTCCTGGATGGGCTCTTTCTGTTATGTCGAGTCTGCTCGACATAACAGGCAATAAGCTGGAAATCGAGCAAGCTCACAGGGTTCCGGCTCCGCGATCCGCTGAGGGAGACAGGCCCCGATCATTTCTGACCAAATGTATGAGATCATCCGAGAAAGATCTCGTGTTATGCGAGGCGAGGAGTAAAGAAGGGATTTCTTGGAAGATCCACAGCATTTTCTTGTTCCCAGACTTTGCGAATTTGACAAGAAAGAAACGTGATCGATTCAAGGAATGCAAGAAACTTAAATCAATGGAAGGTCGCTTTTGCACTGATGTTCCCGGCCAAATTGAGAATAGATGCTATGGATGGCCGTAAAATATTTACATGTCCCCAGCAAGCTATGTCCTTTAAAAAGTCAATGAACTGAGTAAGTTATTTTATTGTACTCACGTTGCAGCCAAGTGGACCAACTCACTGAACATGCACTTGACCGTTCGAGGAAACTGAGCGCCTTTTTTGTTTCTTTTTGTGCTGGTTTCGCCTAGCAGCTGGAGTTTGTTTTGTGTAGTATCATCCCTTTGGGACAGTGTTGTGGATGAATCTGCATGTTCTACTTTCTTAATGGGCCAGCTCACTGAACAGCCTTTTATTTTTTTGCTGGTTCCGCTAGTGGCTGGAGTTTGTTTTGTGGAGGAACACACCTTCGGGACAGTTAAGTGGATGAATCTACATGTTCTTTGTGTTTATTCTGCCTATTGGCTGGAGTTTGTTTTCTTATCTTCTGTTGTGTAATTCTGTCTCACAAAATTTGTATAGAAACACCGCACTTGAGCAATCCTATTGCAAAGTTGTTGCGGGGGCTCTCGTAGGCCTACATGGACTGTTTAAGTTTAGAGGGATAGACGCCGGTTGGTGCTGTCGTGCATGGGGTTAATGTGCACATTTTTCTGTTTGTTTGGTTCAGGGGGGAAGTTTGGGGTTTGATTGTTGAACTAATGTTTGAATGTGGTCTTTATTTTTGACACACAATCTATTTTTTCTATGTCAAAATGTCAAATTGATTGTCTCTCTCCACATGGAATGGAATGTGAATGGGATGGGGCACCCCATAAAAAGAAGGAAGGTTATTTCTCTTCTTAAACGTAAGAAATATGATATAGTGTCTCTTCAAGAAATGCATCTTTCCCCGTAGGAAGCTGAAAATTTGGGAAGATATGGGGTGGGCATGTTTTCTTTAGTGCTGGCTCAAGTAAGAGCAGGGGAGTCATTGCACTTATAAGTAAGCATCTACAATTCATATGTCTCAAACAGATTAAAGATAAATTAGGAAGAGACATTATTGTTTTAGCAGAAATTCAAGGGCAAAGTTTGATTTTGGCTAATGTTTACGCACCTAACGCTGATGATCAGGGCTTTTTTTTTGCAAGCCGTTGGCACCCCTCATGATATAATATTGGGAGGAGACTTTAATCTTTTGATGGACTCAGTCCTTGATAATAGTGAAGCAAAAGTTTGTAAGGCCCCTAGAGCAACATTGCCATTGACAGGATGTGCACAAATCTTGGTCTTACAGATATTTGGAGACTTTGGAACCCATCTGGTAAGGACTATACATTTGTTTTTCACCAGACCATAACATTTATTCTAGAATAGATTTTTTTTTTATATCCAAGTCCCTCATTTCATCTGTTGTTGATTGCTCAATTGGAAACATCTTAGTCTCAGATCACGCCCTGGTGAGTTTAGAGGTGTTGTCCCATAGGTCTATTACTAAAATCAGTTGACCTTGTTGCATTATATGCAAATGTACAAAAATGGAAAAAAAATCACTTTTTTGTGTTTTGAGTGCCTATAACCTCAGAGGTATAGATACAATAAAATTATTAATCTTCATAAAGAATATTGTTAAATTCTTTAGATTCTGGTTCAGAACAAACCTTTCTTTTGGTGTACGGGTCAATGACATGATGCAAATTTTTAAATACATTTTTAATACATTTAAAAATACATTACAAATGTAAATCACACAACATAATTACTTGAATACACCTCTTCTATAATGGACATTGTGGGAGGGCGGAAGGCGGGGCCGGGTCGTGATCCTACACACCCGGTCCCGTATTAGGCTAATTAAGCTTCCGAGAGGGATAAAGGTCGACTGCAGAGGATTGTGCGGGAAAGAGAGATCGTTTACGGACATGTCCGTCATGTGTGTGTGTGTCTTTTAAGTTATTCATTAAAACTATTATTTATATTGTCAAGCCGGTTCTCCGATACGCCGTAGCTTGTTCCTCGGGCCACTCCTCCACCCTCTATTGGACGACAGCCGTGCCTCCCCGGGCGGATCAGAGGCAGACCTCCAGCCCCTGGCGGACGGAATGCCCTGCCGCATTCTCGGGGAACAGAAGGGGTCTCCCCCGCCCCTGGCAGCGGTTCTCTCACTCCAGGCGGTCGGCTAGGTATTTTTGCTCCAAACCATAAGCAAAAATTTCCCCTGCTTTATCTGCCTCAACAGATAAACAAACCTTTAAAGGCATTACACCCGATCGACTCCATTAAAAAGCTTGTTTTATCAAAGCTCATCTAGGAAGATGTGATTTACATCTGTACAAAGCTGCAGGCAATTCCACTTTCATATTTTATTATAGTGATAAGGAAATGGACTGCAAATTCGCTCTGAGAGAGAGAGAGAGAGAGAGAGAGAGAGAGAGAGAGAGAGAGAGAGAGATAGAGAGAGAGAGAGAGAGCATGGTTCAATAAGAAGACAGATTTATATTGTCAAGAGCATTGCGTGTCATTTTGTTATTAGAAGCATTTCGCAAAATGGAAATGGAACGCATTTGCTTCCCATCCCGGCAAATGGCCCTGTGTGCGTGTGTGAATATGAATATGAATCCATACATTCATCTTTGCCTTTTCACAAAAATGCCATCAACTTAATCTCTGGTGTCGTCTTTGTGTGGCCTCATGGAGCAACGGTTTGATCATACCGTCATCTTCTGAATGAGTCCAGGACGCCTGCTGGGGAGAGATTATCCCGTTTCCCTTTAAACACCACATGAGAAAGTGTGCGTAGTACATATTGCAAATGTGTGGCATGTATTATTGAAATTCATGGGTGTTTTAACATTAGAGCTTTTGGTACACACCCGGTTCCAACTGACTGAATTGAGTTCATTTGCTTGGTGTGAATGTGGTTTTCCGCATAACATAAAATGTTTGCTCCCTTAAACTTACATTCAAGCTATGAGGGCTGTAAAGTGGGTTTCCTCGCAGACCATCGCTGTAACCCAATGGCTGGCCAATGGTGTGACGTATGGAGTCACTCTGCAAAGAGAGAGACAGGACAGATAGACAAAGTCAGGACAAACTGGATGAACTAAAGCACCCTAGGCGAACAAAGCCAGTGTTTATACTATGCGTGGTGTTATTTTAAAACGAGTTTGTTGAGGACAATAAATAAAGATCAGCATGTCCAAACCACACCCATGATTAGTTTTAACCAATCATCAACAGTCATCCACTAGCCGAGATCTCCTAGGACAACAATTTACTGTTACCCCTTATTTTCATAATGTTTAGGCGAACTCAAAGGATAAATTACAGGGGCAAATTCACAAAAGGGTTGCACCACTTTTGCACATGGTATTTCAGCGCAAAAATTTGCGTCTTATTTACTTGACACCTGGAATCCAATTTAAGCAGGTGCAGTCAGTGCTGAAATAGTGCTGCGACTTCAGAATTTAAACAAATTCACTGTCATTCTTTTCTGTGCAAACACACCTCCTTTCTATGTAAATTAGGCTCATTATTGTTTGTGTGTCATTCCAAAAAATTACATAATTTACATTTACATTGCACTATTACCGCCCAAGGAAAGAAGGCGGTAAAAGAGATGCTTGTGATTTTTAGGCTGCCGCCTGCAATTTTTCACACTCAAATCTAAAAGTTCACTATTCTCACATTCTGTGCACTAATTGCAATATATTTAGCCTAACCCCCCAAAAGGACTAGGAAAAATATTTACATTCAGTCTAATTTTCAGTTGTTGGACCACCCTCATTGATACATCAAATATCTTGGCCTCTGAGTGGACTAGAAGCTCAATTAGAGAACATGTACATTTACATTTTTGCATTTGGCAGATGCTTTTATCCAAAGCAACTTACAGTGCACTTATTACAGGGACAATCCCCCCGGAGCAACCTGGAGTTAAGTGCCTTCCTCAAGGACACAATGGTGGTGGCTGTGGGGATCAACCAGCAACCTTCTGATTAACAGTTCAGTGCTTTAGCCCACTACGCCACCACCACCACTCACCTGAGAACGCCGAGATCCTCCCCTTTGCTATATAACATTTCATCAATGGTCGTTTGAATCTTTCAAACTATGGTATTAGTGAAACAAAATGCGAGTTGTTCTGAGAGCTTTTATTTGATATATGACTAAGTCTAAGTGCTATGTGAAAGAATTTTATATTCATATTATTTCTACCATGTTTTCATGCCAAATTGTGTAATTTTATGAACCATAAATGCAAAAGTGATGGTGTTCTATGAAACGTTCCGAGTCTAAGCTTTCAAATGACCACATACAGTTTGCCTTTGTTATGTATCTGCGGACTTTAATGTAAATGTGTAAAGTGTAAATGTGCAATATAGCGCCCCCTTGCTACTTTTGTTCACTGATTCATGCCCTCAGCTCTTGTGTTTATACCTGTGTCTGTCCTGTACTGGGGATCTGGGCCAGCTGGTATGAGTTTCCATTCAGACTGGGCAAACTCATGAACATATCTCCAGAACATGACAAACTATATGAACCCGAGGAACCTACGAAGGGCAGAGAGATGAGAAGAAATGAGTTGAAACAGTGAGTCTGACAGCGTAGACTGAACAGTGGGGGACAGAGGGAGTGTTGGATTTGCTATACCAGTGAACATGTTGTTTAACAGATTGCTTTTGTCTTCTGTTGCATCTAATTGAAAATTTTCGTCTTTCATCTGGAACCCTACAGTGGAAAAAAATGGTAGACGTTTTAGCTGTGGAAAACAACAAAACCTAATTTACACAACTTACTCTGAGCATGCATGGATTATTGTTTTCAAATGCTTATGTTTCCCTGCTGTAAAATAAGCCAGGGGCTTTTAAACTTTTTTGATGCAGAGAAACCCCAAATATGACTAAAAAAGACATAAAGGCAGTTATGAATTTCCATGTATAAAGACTAATTTACATTATGTGATAAAAATAGCTTTTATATTGTCATTTGTACTATATTGTCTGGAAAATATTTACTGTGTATTAAGAGCATATCAGTTATTTCTACCCACAATTCTTTCTGAAAAATATTAAGATTTTATTGTTGCAGTATTTAATGGGGAAAGATAAGCTAAAGTGTAAGTGTGGCAGGGCGGACGGCGGGGCCGGGTCGTGATCCTACACACACATGACGGACATGTCCGTGAACGATCTCTCTCTCCCGCACGATCCTCTGCAGTCGACCTTTATCCCTCTCGGGAGACTTGATTAGCCTAATACGTGACCGGGTGTGTAGGATCACGACCCGGCCCTGCCCTCCGCCCTGCCACAGTAAGCATTGGACATCATAAAATGTTTGCATTGTGTTGTGTGTGTGTATGTTTACCGGAGTTGGCTGTGGTAGGCGAGTTGTTCTGGCTGTTTTGTACCACGGTGGCCACAGCATGAGTTGCCGTTACTGCTGTCTTAGCGGCGTACAGATTCGCCTCTTCCTGGAATTTACCGATATTCTTCTTGTAGCGAATACGTTTATTACCAAACCAGTTAGACACCTGAGAGAAAGAAAGATAAGCATATGCAGGTGAATCTCACAAGATAAATCTGGGTCACATTTCACATGAAAAAAAAAATCTAATTGTCATTATAGTCATTTTTTTAATTAAAATCAACATAAATAAAATCAATACAACAAATACTGCCATTATGTATACTTACAAATGTACGTAATAAATAAAATAATATATACTGTACATTGTATAAATGTATATATAGAGAGAGCGGTCAGTCGATGAAATTTTAATCGCGATTAATCGCATAACTTGCTGTAGTTAATCGCGATTAATCACATAATTTAAAAGTGCTGAATTTTGACACTATATATACTTCTTTTCTTGTCGAAATTCATTTATTTCCATTTTAGGAAAGAAAACAAAACAATATGTAGCAATATAATGCGGAGGGTGTGGCCGGGGCGTGATTCCGCACACCCGGCCCCTAATGACACTAATCAAGCCTCAGAGAGGGATAAAGGCCGATCGAGGACGGCAGTGCGAGAGAGAGAGAGATTTACGGACAGCTGTCCGACAACTGTGTGTGTTTGTCTTATTGGTTGAGTTTTATATTAAACTATTATTTATATTGTCAAGCCGGTTCTCGCCTCCTCCTTCCCATTAATCCCTTTACACTGGTGCCGAAACCCAGGAAGGCGGAGGGATGCTCCATAGTAGAGTCCTCGCCACTACCATCCACCCCAACGGAGCAGCCACGGCCATTCGCCGGAGGAGACCGGCCGCCTGAGAGCTGAGGTAGGGCCACCCACAGTGAGGGGAGGAAGGGCTCCTGGCCGACCGCTGCCAGTGGTGGGGAGACCCCTTCCATCCACCGGAATGCGGTGGGGAATTCTGTCCGCCAGGGGCCAGAGGACTGCCTCCGATCATCCCGGGGAGGCACGACTGTCGTCAAGCCGGTTTTTAGACAGGGTCACTATACTGTAAAAAGGCACTGTTCTTCAGAAGAGACATAAAACTGAGGTCCTGACACTCTGTTGTCATTAAAAATCCCAGGGCACCTCTCGTAAAGAGTAGGTGTGTAATATTGGTGTCCTGGCCATATTCCCCTCATTAGCCCTTCTTAATCATGGCCTCCTAATTATCTCCATCCCTGAATTGGCTACATCACTCTACACTCTCCTCTCCACCAATAGCTGGTGTGTGGTGAGCATACTGGCACACTATGGCTGCTGTCGCATCATCCAGGTGGATGCTGCACACTGGTGGTGGTTGAGGAGAGTCCCCTGTTCACTGTGTAAAGTGCTTTGAGTGTAGTTTCAGAAAAGCGCTATAGAAATGTAACATTCATTCAACTGTATTAATGGTTAATGCATTAATCGCAATTAAGAAAAATGAACATGTTTAACTTTTTAAATTAAAAAGGGAAAGTTCACCCAAAAATGAACATTCTGTCATTATTTACTCACCCTTGTCTTGTTCCAAGCCATTTTTTGGTGAACTATCCCATTAAACAATCCCTTAATTGGGAGGCTAAATAGTTCAAGATATACTATAGAACCTCAGCATCCAATAAAAGACAGTCAGAAGAAAGAATCCAAAATAGCATGTAACTGTCCTCAACGGTTTGTTAATGTATGCATGGTTGGAGTGTGTGTGTGTGTGTGTGTGTGTGTGTGTGTGTGTGTGTGTGTGTGTGTGTGTGTGTGTTGTTAAGAAATTGCTTGTGCTGTCTTACTCCTGCAGAAATGCTACCAGTCCCCTTGCAGTTTGTACAGAATAATTCTAGTCAGTCCATTACAGGCCAATGTAATGCATTTTATAAATGACAATATGGCTGCATTTACACTGTCAACTAATAAAACATTTTCACAGACATCTGGCACAGACCTTGCTGCATGAGTTTAAAAACCAAAAATGTATATGAGAATTTTTAGCATCTTTCAAATGTGGGTCTAAATCCAAAACGTAGCTGATATCTGGTCACCTGAACTTCATCAACTTTCTGATTCTCCTCTTAATTGGCATTTTCCAATTTTTTTAGGGGCCGTTCACTACAAGCGTATCTTTGCATTCATATGTCCTTTTTTAAATAGTTTTTTTTTATGTAAACATGCACAAGACAGCGGTCTTTGACAGTTGGGGCACGTCTCGATATTTTTTCAGTCTTGTGTACATTTACATTTACATTTATTCATTTGGCAGACGCTTTTATCCAAAGCGACTTACAAAAGAGGAAGAACATCAGCGAATCATCTTAGGGAGACAGTGGTACAAAAAGTGCCATATTACAAAGTTTCACTATCATCATAATAGTACACAAAACAGATTTAAGTGCAACAAGAAATGTAAATTATATATATATATATATATATATATTTTTATTTTTTAATTTTTTTTTATTGACCGGTTAAGTGCTTTTGGAAAAGATGTGTTTTTAGCCGTTTTTTGAAGATAGAGAGTGAGTTAGCTTCCCGGATTGAGTTGGGAAGGTCATTCCACCACCATGGTATGATGAAACTGAAAGTCCGGGAAAGTGTTTTGGTGCTTCTTTGTTTTGGTACGACAAGGCGACGTTCCTTAGCCGACCGCAGGCTTCTGGTGGAAACGTAGCTCTGCATTAATGTTTTTAGGTATGCTGGAGCAGACCCAGTGACTGTTTTATATGCCAGCATCAGGGCCTTGAATGTGTAGGTATGCCATGATTTTTAGATGCCCTGTCAAGTTATAAATGTCTCGAGGGGCCTGGGTAGCTCAGCGAGTATCGACACTGACTACCACCCCTGGTGTTGCGAGTTTGAATCCAGGGTGTGCTGATTGACTCCAGCCAGGTCTCCTTTGCAACCAAATTGGCCCGGTTGCAAGGTAGGGTAGAGTTACATGGGGTAAATTCCTCGTGGTCACGATGAATGGTTCTCGCTCTCAATGGGGCGCATGGTGAGTTGTGCGTGGATCGCGGAGAGTAGCATGAGCCTCCCATGCTGTGATTCTCCGTGGTGTCATGCACAACGAGCCAAATGATAAGACCTACTAAGTAGTGGGAATTGGGCATTCCAAATTGGGATAAAATGGGGATAAAATAATACATTTAAATAACTTGTCTCGAGACACTTTCTTTCTGTTATATTTGTTGTGCTGTGTCATGCATCCCGCTGAGCAAGAACGCTTTCGATCTGAATGCCCCCTTACACGACAAATAGGCTCAGGTAATGTTACTGCATGCATGGAAATTATTTAGCGTGAATCACAGAGGGATTACACATGTGCCAACATTGACAAAAGAGAAATTAGAAGGAGAGTAATTAATATGATCACAGCCAAAAATTAATCAAGTTAAAACAAGTTACATTAACTTGAGAAGCAAACTTAGGTCCCACTTTATATTTGTGTCTTTAACTACTATGTACTAACATTAAAATACATACGATACAGTATACTTATTGAGTAACTACAGAACATGCTGTTCTGCAAAATTCTCACAAGATTCACATTTTCTGCTACTGAGGTTGAGGTACGGGTAGGTTTAGGGTTAGTGTTTAGATTGGGGTCTAGAGTTAGGGTAGGGCTAGGTTTAGTATTAGGGGTTAAGGTTAGCAGTGTAACCACAGATGTGATTAAATGCAGGTACTTTAAATGTAAGTACTATGCAACAACACATTTGTACATAATATCTACATTGTATCGAATAGAGGTAAACCGCTATATCGATTTTACCGATTAATCGGTGCTGATAGTTGCTTTCAGGAACTATCGGTTATTGGCAAAACATCTCATTTTGTTTATTTCTCATCAATAAACCTTATCTGGTTAAATATATGCATATAAACTCCTCATCTGGTGAATATATAGTCTATAAAAATATTTTCATATAGAGCATTGTAAGTTAGCCAAGTCTTCTTTTTGCCATTTTAAAATAAAACCCTCTGGTATATTTTGGACTTGTTTAAAGTTGAAAGTCCCCCGTAATGCACCAAGTCTTCATTTTTCTAGTTATTATTGAGATTTTGGATGCAGAAATAACTGCTTTGGGGATTGTATTAATTGTACTAAATCTGAGGCCATGGTTCTCTGCAGGAAACCGATGGAGTGTGTACTCCAGGTAGGGAAGGAGGTATTGCCCCAAGTGAAGGAGTTCAAGTACCTCGGGGTCTTGTTCACAAGTGAGGGGACAATGGAGCGGGAGGTTGGCCAGAGAATCGGGGCAGCAGGTGCGGTATTGCACTCGCTCTATCGCACCATTGTCACGAAAAGAGAGCTGAGCCGGAAGGCAAAGCTCTCGATCTACCGGTCAATTTTTGTTCCTACCCTCACCTATGGTCACGAAGGCTGGGTCATGACCGAAAGAACTAGGTCGCGAGTACAAGTGGCCGAAATGGGCTTCCTCAGAAGGGTGGCGGGCTTCTCCCTTAGAGATAGGGTGAGGAGCTCAGTCATCCGTGAGGAGCTCGGAGTAGAGCCGCTGCTCCATTGCGTCGAAAGGAGTCAGTTGAGGTGGTTTGGGCATCTGGTAAGGATGCCCCCAGGGTGCCTCCCTAGGGAGGTGTTTCAGGCATGTCCAGCTGGGAGGAGGCCTCGGGGAAGACCCAGGATTAGGTGGAGAGATTACATCTCCACACTGGCCTGGGAACGCCTCGGGGTCCCCCAGTCAGAGCTGGTTAATGTGGCTCAGGAAATGGAAGTTTGGGGCCCCCTGCTGGAGCTGCTGCCCCCGCGACCCAACTTCGGATAAGCGGTTGAAGATGGATGGATGGATGGATGGGATTTTATTAAGTTTGGACTCTTGTAGCATCTGTACCCTTCATAGTAAGGAAAGACTAAGAATTGTTTTTATCATTCTATATATCGATTTAAAAAAACGATCAGCCGATTAATCGGTTATCGGCCTTTTCCACAACTTAGTTATCGTATCGGCAAAATCCACTATCGGTCGACCTCTAGTATCAAACACTTAAGTACATAGCAGTTAAAGACACCTAATATTAAGTAGGTCCCAATATTATAATATAATAAGGCTATTAGAGAATATTTCATGAATTAACTTAATTTTTTTTTACCTCATTGGCAAATTGTGTTATTACATTTTGTTACAACAAAGACGCTTACAAAGACTGCCTGTTTATTTAGCTATGAGCAAGAGGGATGAAAATGTGCCCTTCAACTTAAGCTTGCATTGCACGCCAATATCCGTGCAAACCCACATAACAGCGCTTGTGTGATCCACTGATAGGGGCACTCGGTTATGTCTAAAGAGAATGTAAACAGGTGGGACAGAAATTGAATATGTGCCAATATTATATCTGTGCATAAGGCCTTGCAGTGTAAATGCAGCTCGCTTGTTAAAAAAACGGTTTTGAGACACTGAGACATGGCTGCCACTGCAACCAACATCGACAGACAACACAGTGGACAGACGAATGTTTAGTGACATACCTGTGACACAGTGATGGTGCTTCCCTTCCCCTGAGGGCACAAAAAGAAGGGGCTTTTTTTTACAGTAACGACTTCCTGTACACCCCCACACACTCCCATTACACAAACAACCCCAATTCCATTAAACAGACTGAGGAGGGGATTCACTAAGAATGAATTGTGCCCGGTAAATGCGCTATTTATTAGCAAGTGCTCTCTGTGCTGGTTTAGTGCTGATTGCGCCTGTCAATAGAGTGCATCAAATTCTCCATTGTAAAATATATTTTTAGTGATGACGGCTAGTCCTTTGAACACAGACCTACCATAAGCTTGTTGAGCGATTCAGGATACGTATGTGGCAAGCAGGGCTATAGTGAGCTAGCAAAGGCTAGCAAAAGGCTAGCTAGGTAACATTATAATTGTGTTGTTGTTAGCTAGCTATTAGTCTCACTTACCTGCAGTTTCTTTTGTTTTTATGTTTGGGTCGGGTTTATCTAAACCTTCTTAAATGTTAATAATCTCACAGCGGTATCGTTCCGTGACGAGCTATACCGAAAACGCCAAAGAAATTAGCGGAAATGTGGCTAATTAGCGGACTTGATAGGTCTATGTTTTTCCAAAAGTAACAAGGACAGATTTTTTCTCTAATCAAACTGGAATACACAATTCCAAACATGGATATCTAGTTAATTTGGTACTAAGTATCTCAATAGTGTGCAGGCTGAGACTAGCTAACAACCTAGCTAACGTTAGCTAATATGATATGTTGTAGCATTGGTGCATAAAAGACAAAAAAATATATATATTTTTAACATTCATTCCAGCACGAATACACAGTCGTGTACCTTGTTTTTTTTTTTTTTAGATATCTGATAATCGTTTACTAAACAATTGTTTCATAATGCTGGTTGGTTGAAGACTTGACCGGTCACTTTTGTGCTTTTTATCACTTCACAAGTATTTTAAGCCAAATTCTCTGCACCTTCACAGTGTCACAGACCGCATAGGCTAACAAATTTGTTAATTTACACTGGCGGCAAAAAGTTTGGAATAATGTACAGATTTTGCTGTTTCAGAAGATAATTGATTCATTTATTCACTAAAGTGGCATTCAACTGATCACATAGTACAGTCAGGACATTACTGATGTAAAAAACAGCACCATTAATATTTGAAAAAAGTCATTTTGATCAAATCTAGACAGCAGCATCACTCCAACACCTTATCACTGAGTAATCATGATAAATTGCTAATTTGGTGCTAGAAAATCACTTGCCATTATATCAAACACAGTTGAAAGCTATTTGGTTCATTAAATGAAGCTTAACGTTGTCTTTGTGTTTGTTTTTGAGTTGCCACAGTATGCAATAGACTGGCATGTCTTAAGGTCAATATTAGGTCAAAAATGTTAGGTCATTCATTGTTTTGAGGCATGACGGCTATACAATGCTTGAAATGGACAAAAAACTGAAGATTTCATACAAAGATAAACACTACAGTCTTCAAAGACAAAGGACAACTGTCTCTAACAAGGACAGAAAGAGATGTGGAACTAAACAAGAGGATAAGTACATCAGAGTCTCTAGTTTGAGAAATAGACGCCTCACATGTCCTCCGCTGACAGCTTCATTGAATTCTACCCGCTAAACACCAGTTTCATGTACAACAGTAAAGAGAAGACTCAGGTGTGCAGGACTTATGGGAAGAATTGCAAAGAAAAAGCCACTTTTTTTTAAGGATTTTTTGATGAGAACACTTTGAAGTAGATTAAGAAGTTCTGAAAATTGTTTTCAATTTGTAATAGTAATTTTTTCACATTATTAATGTCATAATGACACTTTGGTGAATAAAAGTACCAATTTCTTTCCATGAGAGCAAAATCTGTACATTATTCCAAACTTTTGGCCGGCAGTGTATATTACTCTGATTCAGAATAAAAAATCCCCCTTGAGTCACAGCTGTGTTTTGAACCCAGTTGGTTGGACAAACCTTTGAGAACTGGCTTGAATACTGATTAAACAGTTTTTTAACTGTGTTAAATTGTTTATGGCAGAACGATAGACAGACTCACCTGTGATATGGTAATGGCACACTTCTTGGCCAGCTCCTCTTTGGCCTCCTCGCTGGGATACGGGTTACTGAGGTGAGAGTAGAAGTACTCGTTTAAAATCTCTGTCGCCTGCTTGCTAAAGTTACGCCGTTTCCTCCTGAGGATGAATAAAAAGAGGAATCTTTAGTATCATGACCACTTCAATATCATTATTGACTGATAAAACACTCCATAACTTAATTTGTTTTTAGTGTATTGCTATTTAGTTGCTAAAGTGTTCTGTGCGGACATTGCATATGACATTAAACGTTAATGTGAGGCAATGTTATCATTTGCAAAAAGTTCCATTAAATTTTTGTGGTTATTTTGGACATTTACAATGATAATACAATGATA
The DNA here is from genome assembly GCF_025860055.1 of Xyrauchen texanus. NCBI lineage: Eukaryota > Metazoa > Chordata > Actinopteri > Cypriniformes > Catostomidae > Xyrauchen > Xyrauchen texanus. The sequence continues at coordinate 57,491,195 of NC_068278.1, read as the reverse complement.
TTCTTAGAAGTACCATGTAAATACCATAGTATTTGAATCCATTAATCTTTCAGTACTATTATATATATATATATCAAATTACCATGGTATTACCATCTGATACCATCAGTGTACAATGGAACCACCACAGAACCTGTTTGTAAAGGTAGCATTGGCACCCAAGCGGAAAATAAGATGTTTGTCATGTCGTAGTACAAAACGCAGTCAAAATAATCGCTATATGACTTTTTGACCAAATCGCAGAGCAATATGAAGTTTATGCGATATGAAATCATTTTTGGCACTAAAATTGTATTATATTCTTTAAATATATATAAACTACAAACCCGATTCCAAAAAAGTTGGGACACTGTACAAATTGTGAGTAAAAAAGAAATTGAATAATTTACAAATCTCATAAACTTATATTTTATTCACAATAAAATATAGATAACATATCAAATGTTGAAAGTGAGACATTTTGAAATGTCATGCCAAATATTGGCTCATTTTGGATTTCATGAGAGCTACACATTCCAAAAAAGTTGGGACAGGTAGCAAGCAATAAGAGGCCGGAAAAGTTAAATGTACATATAAGGAACAGCTGGAGGACCAATTTGCAACTTATTTGGTCAATTGGCAACATGATTGGATATAAAAAGAGCCTCTCAGAGTGGCAGTGTCTCTCAGAAGTCAAGATGGGAAGAGGATCTCCAATTCTCCCAATGCTGTGGCGAAAAATAGTGGAGCAATATCAGAAAGGAGTTTCTCAGAGAAAAATTGCATAGAGTTTGAAGTTATCATCATCTACAGTGCATAATATCATCCAAAGATTCAGAGAATCTGGAACAATCTCTGTGCGTAAGGGTCAAGGCCGGAAAACCATACTGGATGCCCATGATCTTCGGGCCCTTAGACGGCACTGCATCACATACAGGAATGCTACTGTAATGGAAATTACAACATGGGCTCAGGAATACTTCCAGAAAACATTGTCGGTGAACACAATCCACCGTGCCATTCGCCGTTGCCGGCTAAAACTCTATAAGTCAAAAAAGAAGCCATAACTAAACAGGATCCAGAAGCGCAGGCGTTTTCTCTGGGCCAAGGCTAATTTAAAATGGACTGTGGCAAAGTGGAAAACTGTTCTGTGGTCTGACGAATCAAAATTTGAAGTTCTTTTTGGAAAACTGGGGCGCCATGTCATCCGGACTAAAGAGGACAAGGACAACCCAAGTTGTTATCAGACCTCAGTTCAGAAGCCTGCATCTCTGATGGTATGGGGTTGCATGAGTGCGTGTGGCATGGGCAGCTTACACATCTGGAAAGGCACCATCAATGCTGAAAGGTATATCCAAGTTCTAGAACAACATATGCTCCCATCCAGACGTCGTCTCTTTCAGGGAAGACCTTGCATTTTCCAACATGACAATGCCAGACCATATACTGCATCAATTACAATATCATGGCTGCGTAGAAGAAGGATCCGGGTACTGAAATGGCCAGCCTGCTGTCCAGATCTTTCACCCATAGAAAACATTTGGTGCATCATAAAGAGGAAGATGCGACAAAGAAGACCTAAGACAGTTGAGCAACTTGAAGCCTGTATTAGACAAGAATGGGACAACATTCCTATTCCTAAACTTGAGCAACTTGTCTCCTCAGTCCCCAGAGGTTTGCAGACTGTTATAAAAAGAAGAGGGGATGCCACACAGTGGTAAACATGGCCTTGTCCCAACTTTTTTGAGATGTGTTGATGCCATGAAATTTAAAATCAACTTATTTTTCCCTTAAAATGACACATTTTCTCAGTTTAAACATTTGATATGTCATCTATGTTGTATTGTGAATAAAATATTGAAATTTGAAACTTCCACATCATTGCATTCTGTTTAATTACAGTGTCCCAACTTTTTTGGAATCGGGTTTGTATATATTCTTTAAGACAAAAAAAAGCTTAACAGATATTGCATGCATACATCACATTTATACAAAGAGTAAAATAAATAAATGAATAAATTAACAATGTACAATAGCTAAATAAAATAAGACATAAACAAAAAAAGTAAATACAAAAATACAAATTAATACAAAAAAAGTATTAACATTTTTAAGAGATAGATAAGATCTCATCATAAGTAAGAAAAGCTGTAAATTGCTTATTGCTAATGCATCTCATAATATTTATTATGTACTTGAATTCTAATACCAACTCTGCAAATCTGTGTTTAAGCAATTTCTGTTTGTGTATATAAAATAAGAAAATGCACAGTGTTTTCCAGAGATCTATTATTGTTTTCAAAATAACAATGTGTTTGACACAAAAAGCATTATTAAACTTTAATTTTGAGAACCAAAGGAGACTTAAATCATGTCAAAAAGCAGATATAATCTCACAAAAGAAAAACATTTGAGCAAGACTTTCACTTTTGTTTTCACAAAAGGTGCACGAGTTATTCACGTCAGAGTATTTTGACAACAGTAGGTTACAAGGACAAATCTTGTGCAAGATTTTCAAATGCACTTCTTTGACCTTATTAGACATACAATATTTATAAGGTAACAACCATGCTTTTAATCCAATGTATGTTGTTAATGAAAGAGTACTAGTAGAATTTTCCTCTTGGGGAAATAGAAACTCGAGAGTGTAATACCTCATGAATTAATTTATTATTACATGTTTTATTCAGTAAAGTAACTCCTTCTAAAGAGAGTTGGGTGAGCTGGTTTTTATACCTTAAACCTGTTTTCATCAAATGCTTTAAACCCAACGGAATAGCCTCAATAACATAAAAACACTAAGGCCAGTGAAGCTCGCATTATCCATAATGACAACTGATACAATTTCTACAACAAGTAATAACAAAAAAAGGACTTGACGAATTTCACGAAGGATGGAAATCCTTTGAGATGTATGCATATTCAATATTATAGAACTATTGATGTCTCTATATAACATTTTTACAACATCAATAAAATGACTTCCAAATCCAAAGGCTTCTAGAGAATTGAAAAGAAATTGATGTTCTACCGTGTTGAAGGCTTTATAAAAAGAAATAAATTGACTACATCAGAATTAATTTCCTCCATATAGTCTATAAGATCAAGAACCAGTTGAATAAGACAGCTTATGTGTCATCCTTTCATAAAGCCTGTTTGTGTTTCATCTATGACTTGATGTAAATATTGTTTTAATCTCTTGGAATACACTGTAGCAAAAATCTTGTAATCTACATTCAGAAGAGTGATAGGACGGCAGGACATATTTTTGTCTGGTTTAGAATGAGAGAAATCAATCCTTACCATGAAACGAATTGATTGATTGATTGATTGATTGATTTCTCTCATTACTAAACCAGACAACAATATTTCCCTGATTGATAACTGCCGTCCTATCACTCTTCTGAATTTAACTCTGACCGTAGCAGCCACAATCTCACAGTTTATGATGTCATCACTTTGAGGCGACCAATCAGCTTCTGCCTAATTAGCATTTCATAATTTGAATAATTTGCTGCTAAGCAGGTTTATGCCTAATTTACTCTGCGCACTTGCAAGCCAACCAGCACTAATTAGTAAATGTACTGTGCCAACTCAACTTATCTCTATTCTAGTTGCATTAAAACAGGAGAAGAGGCAACATTTAACCCTTGTGCGATCTTCGGGACATTTTTTGTCTTTTTCATTTTTTTTTTTTTTCGCTAATTTTGGCTGTGTTAATGCCAACGTAATGCCATACATTTTGCCAAAGGTGTGTATTTTTGGGGTAATTTTGATATTTCAACCTCAGTTCCTTTAATACATGTATATAATACATGTATATTAATACATTGTGTAGTTACAATCAGGAACTTCAGGACAAAAATAGCATCTCCTGCCATAACCAACACAAACACAGATGGTCTGACCTGGCATCAAGGAAGCGAGACCTGAGGATCATGACGGCTTCACAGGTGCTCTGCTTGAGCTGCATCTGGATGGAGCTGAACTTGCGATGGATGATGTTCACCATGTGCTCGATCTCTTTGGGTGAGATGGGTCGTGTGCGAGACTGCTCCCTCAACAGGTTCATCACATGGGTGGTAAACTCGTTGCATGCCTGTCAACCAATCAAATGACTCATAACTGATTATGCATATGTGACGGGTGTTACATATAATCTGAAAATATAATGTATTTCACTAATATTCTTCTTTATTGTTACAGGAATGTTACAGGTTCGATACAAATAAAAGCTTATTTAGCATCATTTGTGGCATAATGTTGATTACCGCAAAACATTATTTTGACTCGTCCCTTGTTTATTTAACAAAAAGCAAACATCGCAGTTACAGTGAGGCACTTAACATGGAAGTTAACCCTTGTGTGACCTTCGGGACATTTTTTTCTTTTTCATTTTTAGTTTTTTTGACTATTTTGACTGTTAATGCCAATAACATACATTTAGCCAAAGGTGTGTATTTTTGGAGGAATTTTGATATTTCTACCTCAGTTCCTATAATACATCTACACTAAACTGTGTGCACAAAATAGTCACACTCAGGACCTTCATGACAAAAATGTCCCCATTGAAACCCATTAAAACGGCAATATTTGATCCCAGTGCCATTAAAGCATAAAATCATGAATTCTATGATATTAGGCTTTCATTCTGGAGCCCTGTCTTCAAAATTTCATATTTTTATATTTTTCACCAGATGGGGCCATTTTTCTCATATTTTATCCTATGGAGCAAATACATGCTTTTTCCCTATTATCTGTTTGCTGTATTATAGAGCACTGCAGGCCAATTGAATAAATGATGCAGCTAAAATTGTGTGTGTGTGTGTGTGTGTGTGTGTCTTTCTTCCAGTCATTGTGAGCAGCTTGGATCTGCTCACATTTCTGTCCTTTTTATTGTAGTTTGCTGATGCACATTTTTTGTCCTCTAAGGTCCTGAGTGAGTGGTTTTTTTTTTTAGCTGACATTGCACAAAATAAAATAATGCATCAAAATCAATGTTGTTGCTAATCATTGATATATCCCAGACTGTGATAATCACAAAAAAAAAAAAAAAAAAAAAAAAAGAAGCCCCATAGCATTTAATGTTTTTTTTCATCATAAAAAACAACAGTTGTATTGTATAAAAAAAATGGCATTTAAAGAGTTAAAATCCTGAAAATAAATGAATATTCGGTAGTTATGATCAGGTTAAAAAAATGTACTTGAAAGTAAAAAATAATGTGAATATATAATATTATTATGCCAGTTTTTTGATGCGCAAATTTTTGTCCTCTAAGGACCTCTGAGAAACTTTTTTAAATTGAAGCACAAGGGTTAATTGGGCAAATAGGTAAATGTTAAAATACTCACTGTTTCAAACGTATAGCCACAAGACATAAACATTATATGTGTTAACATGATTGATACATGTTAGTGTTATCAAATCGCATTATTACCTTCTGTGTAAAGTTGTATCCCATAATACAACTTCAATGCCACCACAGAACGCCAGTAAACCCTTTAAGAGATTTTATCATACTAAAGTAATGTATAATGGAGATTTTATAACACTAAAATCATGTTACCATTTATAATGTTTTACGTCTTGTGACTATACTTTTGAAACAGTGTGTATTTTAGTATTTATGGACTGGTCCCATTCACTTCCATTATAGGTTACACACCTGCTCGTATTTCTCCAGTTCTGTGTGATAGATCTGTCTGATCTGGGTGAGTTTGGCTCTGTAGTCCGAGTGCTCGATGGAGTTATCAGCTCCGACACCCACTGCTGCTGTTGCCGCGGCAACTGCTGCTGCCCCGCCCCCTTTCTCTGGTCCAGACACGCCCTCTGCCAGCAACATGTTATCCAGCCGCATGAGTTGGGGGTCAGAGGGGTCATCATCCTGGCTGCCACGGATACTGAGACCTGTTGGAGGACATGGGAAAAATAAATATATGCATTCTTAATATAGGTCTTCTACATGTACTACCTATATAATAACCCTTTATTTGGGTGCATCTTTCAATACAGACCCCACAAAATCAAAATCCTTGCTTTGAAGCTTTTTTGAGTTTTATCTGTTAGCTTTGAGCTCATTTATATGCTAGTGCTTTCTACAAGCTGACATAATGAACTTTTAGCAGATATACACTTTTAAAATTTATAGTTTTTATCTCTCTGGACCAAAAATATTGATGACTTTTTTAAGGGTTGGGAACAGAGAACAAGGTTTCACTTTTTTTTTTTTTTTTTTTTTTTAATAACAGAATCAAATAATTTTCATGAGTTTTGGTTCCATTTCTTTTCTGATTAAAACTTTTTTTTTATTATTATTGATTCTTAATATATTATGAACAGAATCAAGCTATTATCCCCATTTTCTTTTCATTTTTTCTCCCCTTTTTCCCCCAATTTTGTATCCTCAATTCCCAATGCATTTTAAGTCTGCATGGTGGCGTAGTGACTTCCCCAATCCAGGTGGCGGAGGACGAATCTCAGTTGCCTTCGTGTCTGAGACCATCACATGGCTTGCTGAGTGCGTTACCGCGGAGACATAGCACAAATCCACACACAACTCCCCACGCACCCCACCGAGAGAGAACCACGTTATACAGCGCATCCGGAACGTATTCACAGCGCTTCACTTTTTCCACATTTTGTTATGTTAGAGCCTTATTCCAAAATGTATTATATTCATTATTTTCCTCAAAATTCTACAAACAATACCCCATAATGACAACTTGAAAGACGTTTGTTTGAAATCTTTGCAAATTTATAAAAAATTAAAAATAAAAAAATCACATGTACATTAGTATTCACAGCCTTTGCCGTGATATTCAAAATTGAGCTCAGGTGCATCCTGTTTCCACTGATCATCCTTGGTGTTTCTAAAACTTGATTGGAGTCCACCTGTGGTAAATTCAGTTGATTGGACATGATTTGGAAAGGCACACACCTGTCTATATAAGGTCCCACAGTTAACAGTGCATGACAGAGCAGAAACCAAGCCATGAAGTCCAAGGAATTGACTGCAGACATCCGAAACAGGATTGTATCGAGGCACAGATCTGGGGAAGGGTACAGAAACATTTCTGCAGCATTGAAGGTCCCAATGAGCACAGTGTCCTCCATCATCCGTAAATGGATGTTTGGAACCACCAGGACTCTTCCGAGAGCTGGCTGCCCGGCCAAACTGAGCGATCTGGGGAGAAGGACCTTAGTCAATGAGGTGACCAAGAACCCGATGGTCACTCTGATAGAGCTCCAGCATTTCTCTGTGGAGAGAGGAGAACCTTCCAGAAGAACAACCATCTCTGCAGCACCCCAACAATCAGGCCTGTATGGTAGAGTGGCCAGACGGAAGCCACTCCTCAGTAAACTCCACTTCCTCAAATCAAACTAAATAAGCAACTAGACAGGACCATCAAGACGAACTGCAGCCCACTCCCGTCCTCAGCCATTAATGCACAGTGCAGGATTAATCTGTTATAACACGCTGTTTATCAGAGATGGCATCAGCCAGCGAGGTGTGTTTGTGTCACCGTCACCTACGAGAGAATGATTGACAGTGACAGGTCTCTGCACTGAGGAGGTATAAAAACTCTAATATGAGGCATTCGAGTCAAACTCAACCACCCAATATTCCACACCAAAACTCACATATTGATGTTGATTTTGGGATCTTAAAAAAATTCCATTAGAAACAGAATTTTATAAACAAGATTATGAACTACATTTTTACATATTCTAGATGTCAGAGCATTGCTTAAGTATTTGTGTGGTTGCTAAGTTGTTGTTTATTGGCCCAAGTCTCTGTTATATTCCAGTCTAGTATCTGTTTGTAATTACAACACACTCTCATGACCAAACACTTTTTGCCTACCCCAATAAAATGTCGCTTTTGTTCAAAATGTCACTATGATGCTGTATTCATCTAATTTCGGAGCATTCCATTGCTACATTTTAATATTAAAATACCATATTTACTCATTGTTTTAGTTATGCATTGCTTATTTGCTCACTGTTTTGTTTGCTGTGGAATACAAAGGAGGTGCAGCTCAAAACAAATGAGAAAAACGGCATAAGTGATCATAAAAATAATCCACTGAGATGCAAAAATCTTTGTGGAGAGAAAGCTTCAGTTTCACTCTGGAGCTAGCGTATGGTATCAGAAGACTTTAAATGCAGCATTTGGATATTGTCGTTTGGAATATTTATATGTAGCTTTTTATATAGTTGTTACATTTACCTGCCTGTTACATTATATTGTTTATAAGTGGTTGTGTGTCAGGGATTTAGCAGGAATGATGCTCCAAATGCAGGAATGAGTGAAAAATAATAATACGTTTTTATTAACAGAAAACAAACAAGCAAAACAAAACTCTCACAGAGAGGAAACAAACAAAACAAATCAGAAAAAGATATTAACAGGAACCGACCGGAACAGGAAGACGACAGGAACAAACAAACCAACTCTGACAAACGATCTGACAAATGCCACAATATATAGAGGCAAGGCACATGAGGAACAGGTGAAGGAAATTAACATAACGAGGACTAGACAAGATGGTGAGGCCAGAGGGAATAATGAGGCAGTGTCAGGAGAAAGCATGGCTAACAAACAAAGACACAGCCAATTGCTTAAACAGACAAAAAAGAGACAGGGACCACAGAGCAAACAGAACTGGATCACGACAGCTGGAGGAGAGCCTGAAAAGCAGGATGGACCAGGAGGCCATGACAGACCAGGGAATTGAGGCAGAGCCAGAGGGTAATGTGATGAACTAGGCAGATAATGAAGACCAAAAGGATGACGGGACTGGCTTGTTGACCGCAGGAGAGGTGGAGAGTGAGTTGATAGTGGTAGAGGTAGGGACTGGGTCACTGGGAACCGAAAAGGGCAAGGCTTGGTGGCCACAGGGAATAGAGTAGATTGATTAAGGACAGCAGAGGGCTGGACAGATTGATTGGCAGCCAGAGGGGATTTGACAGACTGGACATTGGTGACCGCGATGAGCTGAGCAAACTGAACATTGACGGCCGCTGGACAGAGGTCAGTAAGGTCCATGGCGGCCGCTGGGCAGAGGTCAGAGGTGGCCGCTTAGCAGATGGGGTCATCCGTGGCGGCCGCTGGGCAGATGATAAGCTGGGTGCTGGATATGGTCCGATTGGACATGAGCAGACGATGGAATCTTACAGAGTCCAAATGGACATTGGCTAGGGACTGGATAGTTTGGGTGGCAGCTGCAAGGAACTGGACTGACTGGGAGGTGGCCACTGTATAGGGATCATTCTGGGTGGCGGCTGCTGGACAGGAGTCAGTCTGGGTTTGGCCGCTGGACAGGAGTCAGTCTGGGTGGTGGCCACTGGAGAGGAGTCAGTCTGGGTGGCAACCACAGGGAACAGAACAGACTGGGCGGTGAACACAAGGAACAGGACAGTGGCTGCTGATGAGGGGTCAGTCTAGATGGTGGCTGCTGGAAACTGGACAGACTGATTGGCGACTGCTGGATAGTGGACAGGCAGAGTTGTGGCCACTGGGAAATGGTCTGGGTGAGTGGTAGCCTCTGGGTACTGGTCAGGCTGAGTGGCAACTGCTGGGGACATGTCAGACTGAGCGCCGGCCACTGAAAATGGGTCAGACAGAGTGGCAGCTGCTGGTGAGGGGTCAGAAAGGATGGCGGTCACTGGAAGGTAGACTGACTGAGCAGTGGCCTCAGAGAACTAGGTGGTTGCTGGTGAGGGGTCAGTCTGGATGGAGGCCGCTGAAGACTGGACAGACTTGGTGACCCCAGGGGACTGGAAAGACTGGCCTATGGAGGGCTGGACACGGTCAGACTGAGCAGACTGAGCAGTGGCCGCTGGAGTCTGGACAGACTGGGCGGCGGACTCTGGTGACTGAACAGACTGAGTGGCGTCTGCTGGCGAGGTGTCAGAGTGGGCGACAGCCATAGGCGACTGGACAAGCTCGTCAACGGCCACAGGGAACTGGATAGGCTCATCGACGGACACAGGGAACTGGACAGGTTGAGTGGTGACCGCAGAGGGCTGGTTGCAGTGAGACTGCATAGTGGACATACTGGGCAGCAGCCTCTGGCAACTGAACAGACTGAGTGGCAGCTGCTAGGGAGGAGTCAGAGAGGCTTGTCGACATCGTTGGGAATACCCCACAAGACCTGCCGTTTTTTAGATGCTCTGACTTAGTCGCCTAGCCATCACAATTTGGCCCTGGTCAAAGTCCCTCAATCCTTACGCTTGCCTATTTTTCCTGCTTCCAACACATGCAATTTAAGAACTGAATGTTCATATATATATATACACACACACTACTGGTCAGAACTTTACTATTATTCTAAAATGTGAAGAATTTTTTTTTTTATAATAATGAATGAGTGTTTCAAAATTTTTGACCGGTAGTGTGTGTGTGTATATATATATATATATATATAAAATGTATACGTTTCTGTACACATGATTGTATTTGTTATGTATCTACACTTCTGTATATCTTGCTCTCGTTCAGTCACTGTTCATTAATTGGACATCTGCTAAAACTGAGAGCTGCTGCCTAAGAGATGCATGTCATGTAATGCGCTCTTTGCTGAATTAGCATTACTTTGCCTGAGGTCTGAATAAGAATACGGCTACCTTTGCCGTTTTGAAATGGAATGGAAAAAGATGAAACTGAAATGCAATTAAAATTGCAGAGCAAATGTTCATAAGCTACGGAGAAAAAGTGGATTCCTGCGGGAAGATTTCTAGCTTTCTCTTTTTCTTGTATTTTATCCTTCCATTCTGTGTTTGTTTGCCTTTGTTTGCTTTTCTTCAAATGTCATCTTGCATTGACCTCATGAATTGTGTGTGTGTGGGTGGGGGGGGCTGTGTGTGTGTGTGTGTGTGTGTGTGTGTGTGTGTGTGTGTGTGTGTGTGTGTGTGTGTGTGTGTGTGTGTGTGTGTGTATTTATTCCAGTCATTGTGAGCAGCTTGGATCTGCTCACATTTTTGTCCTCAGGTTTTTGGAAAATGCCCTTTAGCCCACTATATTTTCAACTAAAAATATCTGGGAAATGTTTACAGAGATCAGACCAATAAGGATTTTTGATATTGCTTTTTACTACAACTCATGCACATTTAAAGGAATAGTTCACCCCAAAATGCAAATTCTTTCATCGTTTACTCGCCCTCTATATTATATTGTGAAAAAGTTTACAAGTAAATCAGTAAAGTCTCCATATACATAAGTTAGGCATATGCTACTTCTGTATTTGTGTTACTTATAACAAAATAAGGCCTGAAAACATTCACATTGAAAATGTGTGCCCCTAGAGGTAATGGGGTAGAAATATTTATATGAAAAAAGTCATGCACATAGCATCTACAGTAAATGGACAAGTCATATATCAAATGAAAGCTCTTATTCTCAGGAATGTGACTGTATAGTTTATTTTGTTGCCCTAATATCACAGTTCAAAAGATTTTCTAAAGAATCACAAAGTGAAATATGATTTCTGTAAGTCATCAAAAACAAATGTCTCTTTTATGTGCCGATCATTGCTGTTGTTAGCCCCAAATGTATATCTGCTCTTACCTTAGGGAGTTATTTTTTTACTTGTCTGTGATCTTGCTTGGCTGAATAATCCACTTTTGTATCTTAGATGTCTAGAACAAAATATGCAATTCAGAAGGACAAGCAGGCAAACAAAATCTACAGAGAAATCTGTTTTTCACTACTTTCTAATGACACCTAGATTGAGCTTCTAGTCCACTCAGAGGCTGAGATATTCAATGAAACAACAAGGGTGGTGCTTGAACTGAAAATTACACCCAATTTTCTATGGAGGAACACATCTGAGAGGGATGAAATGTGTTAGAGTTGGTTTTATGTTTTATGCAGTTCATTGTTAAGTTATTCACTCAATTAAGCCAATTTTTACTCACATTTGTCACTTGGCGAGTGTTCATTTTAAACCTGGTTTCCGGCTCTGAATTCTGATTGGATGCAGTTGTAAAATAACTGATGTACACACACTTGTGTGTTGGATGCCTCTATAGTCATATCACTTTAAAATACTCAAATATTCTACAATATTATGAATATATATATATATATATATATATATATATATATATATATATTCCAAGCTAGTTTGCATCATAATTTTTCTTGGGTTTCAGTCTCCATTTCTATGAAGTGTTGTCCTGTGCTTTAGACAGACTGCACTAATGCTGTAGATTCTGTCTGGAGCTGTTTCAAAAACACTGAGAAACATACATCAACTGATGCTGCTTCAAGCCAAAGGGAGTGCATCAATTACAAATGGCCATTTGTCTTTCTACAGTCATTTGAAGAGACCACACAGACACATACAACAGCTTTCAAAGCATTAGGAGAGCCTTTTGAATTTCATTTATAAACTCCTCACCGAAATATCGTAAAGCACTGGAGTAAGA
>NC_068278.1:57443783-57473783 GCF_025860055.1 Xyrauchen texanus | reverse complement strand
AACACACATTGCTATCTAATGACATCTATATTTTGTGCTCTAGTGCATGATTTAATTGTAAGGCGATACAGGTCAATGTTTGCATTACATGACCATAACAAACTACATTTACAAGCTTGTTCGAGTGTGTTCAAATTGTACGGTAGCTCGACTGATAAAAATGGTGCACTTGCGATGCAAAGGACCGAGGTATGAGCCTGAAGTGTACGCACTCACATTTGCTTGTATGAGTGGCGTAGTCGGGGCCATACGCACGTATATGCCGTCATATGCTTACTTTTACTTTTGCGTATAATGACTTCTAATGATCAATATTTGCGGATACCCTCGGTATGTCCACTTGTCCATAATCTACTGTTGTGTTAGCTTCCCTTTAACAGTATTGGATGCTGTTTTGTGAAACTAGAGATTATTTTGTTATTTGTATCGGTGCATTATCGCTTGAATTCTGCCATTCCCCGCCCCTGTCAACCGTTGCCGTTGCCATCATCGACTGAGGGAATTTATGACAGTGAATGGAGAGAGTCACCCTCATGCTGAAGCAGTGTCCGGTCAAATTAATTAACAAATTACAGCAAACGTCCTGTAAAATAAGGAATCATCCCATAATTAAGGGAAGAAATTGCGTTCTCTCTTTTAGCGTCACACACCCAGGGTTGGACTGGGAAGAGAAATCGGCCTAGGATTTGTCATGGCAACTGGCCCAAAACTTGTCAAAAGTTGTTGAGCGGGGAAGGGGTGTGGGGGGTTTCGCTGTCCTTTTCCGCATATAGCGGCGCCGTTTTGCGGTCAGTTCTGCATAACGCGCCGGCTCATTTTAGCTTATTCGGCACATTTTGCGGCCGACCCACCAGCACGCTTGGTTCTCACAATGGCCAGTCCACCCCTGATCGGCCCCAAAGGGTATCGGCCCACCGGGAAAATGCCCGGTATGCCAGATTAACTGTCCAGCTCTACACACACCCAAACTGCTGAGAATGTTTCACAAATTGAGAGAAACTGACCTGAAACACACTTTCGCATGAGTTGTGTGAGATATCGGCTGTTGCTTTACACGGATGCTGAACTTGACAGAAACAGCTGGGGAAAAGATCAGTGGCAATCAGCGAGTGTTTTCTGTCAGAAGCAAGATCAATTTGTCAAAATCATACAGCATTCGAGTTTATACTATATTGTTTTATATATGTTTTCCTTTATTTTGTGGTGATAGTCATATGTGGTCAAGCATTGTCACATATTGCCTGTTGTTTTTTGTGCGTTTATGTTGAAATTTTTGTTTAGTTCCTGTTTCCTGTTTTTTGTAGACCTTTGTAGTTTCATTTTATGATTGGTTTTCCCCTGATTGTTTCCACAGGTGTTCCTCGTTCCCTTGTTTGTTCCTTTGTATATTTAAGCCCTTGTCTCCCCCTTTAGTTTGTCAGTTCTCACATGGGTTCCTGCATTTGATTATATTCTGAGTTACCTTGTTTATCTTTTGTTTCTTTAAAGCTGCACTTGGATCCTCATTCTTTGCCTGCCACGTCACAAGCATAACATGTTCAAGCTGTTATGGGAAGATATTTGGGAAATTAATATAATTAAAAATTTCAATATATGGTATTTATGTTAACATAAATAAAATCGTAAATATTAGTTTTTCTATATTATATGTTTCCTAGATATCAATCACAGACCATGTAATGGCTCATTTATCCACAGAATGGCCACCCCGATGCTGCCCATTTAACTGGTTGGACATCTGAATTTTTAATCATTTAGATTGACCAGTATGACCCAGTATGAGCATTCTGGGGTGTGTCCTTTAAGGCATCTTGGCTGGACAGCCACTTCTAGGGAGAGTACCTATAGTACTAAATCATCTCTATTTATAGACAGTGTGTCTCACTGTGGACAGATGAATATCTAAGCTCTTCAAGATAACTGTGAATAGCAAACTCAAAATGTTTGAGTGCTTTTTATAAGTAAAAGTAGCTTTAACCCACACCTCCGATCTCATTTAATTAATTGGATGCCAGATTTGCCACCTCCTGACTCTAATTCGCTTTTTTTTGTAGTGTTTAGCCTAGGGGGTTCACTTACTTTTTCCACAGTGTTCTTAATGTTTAATGGGATGTGTTCAATAAAGACTTGTGACTTTGATGAAGATGAGATCACATTTTATGTGCAATTAATGCAGAAAACCAGCTAATTCTAAAGGGTTCACATACTTTTTCTTGCAGTTTGTTTTTGTTGCAATTCCATTTGGTACCGCTAGGGGCGCAGAAATGACACACTTTTAAAGAACAAGGAAAATGATTCCACAATGGTGTGTTAGTTTATGACTGTCAGCGTACATAAGACTAGATCTATTTCAAGGTAAGTGACGTTCACAAGTTCTGTGATTTAACGGTCTATTTCTCGTCCCAGATGTATTTCACACATTTATCAGTGCCTTTAGTGACACTCACTGTGGGCGTCGTCTAAACCGCATTTAACTGTGTAAACCTCACCAGTCTGCACACACAAGACCAAGGCGAGAAGCATACAGCTGTATCTTAACTTCCATTGACTCCTCTAATCACTGTAATTAAGAAGTAATTAGCATTAATTATTCTCACATAAGCTCATCACAAATCAACGGGAAAACGGTGGATTCCATACACGACACAGCATGATTAAAACTCTCATAGACCCTTTGAAGCTCAACAATTTACATCGTAAGATTAAGAATATCTTCACCTACTGAAGTGTGAATCAAATGGACGTGTGCTATCGTGTTTGAACACTGATTCATGTTTTTTCTTGGTTTAGTAATGATACATTGGAGTGCAATTTGAGCTACTTCCACCAATCAATTCTTTGAATTTATTTATTATAGACATTTTTCTTATTTCAAAATAAAGTTGGACTATGTTCGTTTGTGCTATAGACATGAATGGTACCTCAAATCATATAGCTTGTTGTTATATTTGCCTGGACGATAATAGAGCTCAACAGTGCCCGCCCACTTTTTCAGCCATCTTGGGATTTAATCAAATCCTAATGTAAGCCATGAGCCAAACCAATCTGCTCCGAGGTGAATCACAACATTACAAACTTTGATTTGAAGCAAAAAAGCATTTTTTTGTCAGACAAAAAGACAAAGGTACAAGACTGTGAACTTACAATCCCATGAAGCATTGCGAATGATGTAATCAAATTAAATATGATTTGCAAGCATTAAACGACTGACTTAAAGGTACTGATTAAGTGTCATTGACAAATAAGGTTGTATGAGGTGATAAAATGTAGAAATATTTTTTTAAAAATCTTACGTCATAGACATGTAACCTTTGAGTTCATGTTGTTTTTACACATTTTTGGAAAACATTTACAGCATTTTCAACAAAAAAAATATTCATGACATTAAAAATGTAATGTGGTGAAACCATCAAATAAAATGAATTAAAATAGTTTTCTTGCACCTTGAATACAAAATGAGCGTTTTAATAAAAATGACATAATATGCATATTTAATGATATGACACAATAATGATTTGATTTTAAATCTTCTTGTGGGTCTAAAGAGATCTTCTCTGTTTTATTAATTTTGAAATAATAAGAATAGATTATTCTGCACTACTCATGCCAACATTTATTTTTTCAAGAATGAGTATTTCTAAACTTTTTGTTAGATTTTTGTTGTACTGTCTACAGACAGTTGTACCACATGACATTTTTTACTTTAAGCACCAGAAAAAAGAAAAAAGTAACTTTGAACACAGTAATTGAAAACGCAACTCAAAGAATTCTTTAATCACTCCGCTCCAGCTCCACTCCGGTTTGTCAGTTTCCCGCTCCTCGCTCGCTCCTGGGTTAGAGAAACCCCGCTCCTTGTTCGCTTCATGGCAAAATTAGCACCTAACTACCTCTCCACTGTAAAGTTATTTCAGTATGCTTTTTAATATCGCAACCTTCCATGCAGAAGGTGTATTAAATGAAAAATAAATATGCAATACTAGAAGAAAAGCTACAATGAGCTTTATTAGCCCAAGACTAAATTAGATAATTTTTATAGCTTACTTTTGAAACATATCGGCAGCATTCTCTGGGTTTGATCAATTAAATAAATTACTGATGTAAAAAAAAAATTAATAAATAAAAAAGATCTAATAATTAAATTACCAAACGAAAAACATTTTTACATTACCAGAACAAAAACAAAACATTAAATTAAATTAAATTAATAAATAACCAAAAAAAAACATTATTATTGCCTAATTATTAAAAACAAATACATTCTCAGAATGTTCTACACTTTTCCCCTCTATTCACATTAGCTGAGCTTCTTCATCTGCTAATGTATAATCCATAAATTAGCCCTAAGGCACTAAAATACATTTTGATGGCAATCGATTAATGTCAAACTATGCAATATTAACATGTTGATTAGTTCAGTTGGTGTTTTACGTCGTTAAAAGTTCATTTCTATTTAATGCGGGACATAATAGCCTACAGTTAAGATTGTGATGCATTAAATTAGAATGTTGATATGAAGTCTTCAAAATATTTAATAGTGGGTATATATATATATATATA
This sequence comes from Xyrauchen texanus, assembly GCF_025860055.1. Classification (NCBI taxonomy): domain Eukaryota; kingdom Metazoa; phylum Chordata; class Actinopteri; order Cypriniformes; family Catostomidae; genus Xyrauchen; species Xyrauchen texanus. The sequence continues at coordinate 57,469,226 of NC_068278.1, read as the reverse complement.
TATATATATATATATATATATATATATATATATATATTAGGGCTGTCGATTTAATGTGTTAATTCAGTGTGATTAATTTGATTACAAAATAACGCGTTAAAAAAATAACACAATTAATGGCAATGCCCCTGGACCGTAATAAGGAACATTCCTGAGAAATGCAATCTTGTAGTACCACCTGTTTACTCCAGAGGGCAGTAAGTGAAACTTCAGCAGTATGGCAACGCACAGTTTATACAGTGAAGAAAACACTTCAGCAGAACAACACAAACATGTGTTACATTCTTGCATTCAAAACACTTGATGGAGCGCAAATCCGAACTAAGAGATCTAAAGATGTGTTATAACTATATTTAACTTGACACAGTGAACTAAAAATGTATGTTTATGACGCAACACACCCGAGACGCTACACAAGTATGTCTGACGCAGGTGTGACGGGTCCTTAAACAATCCCCCATAACCCATGTGTGTGTGTATATGTGTATATATGTGTGTGTGTGTGTGTATGTGTGTGTGTATGTGTGTGTGTGTATGTGTGTGTGTGTGTGTGTGTGTGTGTGTGTGTGTGTGTGTGTGTGTGTGTGAGCATGTATTTATCACTTTGTGGGGACCAAATGTCCCCATAAGGATAGTAAAACCCGACATTTTTGACCTTGTGGGGACATTTTGTCGGTCCCCATGAGGAAAACAGCTTATAAATCATACTAAATTATGTTTTTTGAAAATGTAAAAATGCAGAAAGTTTTCTGTGAGGGTTAGGTTTAGGGGTAGGGTTAGGTTTAGGGGATAGAATATAAAGTTTGTACAGTATAAAAACCATTATGTCTATGGAAAGTCCCCATAAAACATGGAAACACTACATTAGTGTGTGTGTATGTGTGTGTGTGTGTGTGTGTGTGTGTATGTTTGTGTGTGTGTGTGTGTGTGTGTGTGTGTGTAACGGCGCATTGAATTTGATGCTGTGTTTGCAAGTCTTGCAGGGTTGATGAAAAACTGTTGACAGAGAGGATGCTGGCAACTGTGTTAGGGTAAGTGTTGAGCGGAGGGGGGCGGGGCCGGGTCGGAATATCGAGCGCCCGGTCCCCAATCGGCCTGATGAGGCGCGCGAGGGATAAAGGCGGCCGGTGACGATTGTTCGAGAGAGAGAGAGAATTACGGGCATGTCCGTCATGTGTGTTTGTTTATGTGTTTTTGAGTTTTCATTAAATTATTATTTACATTGACAAGCCGGTTCTCGCCTCCTCCTTGCCCATCCTTTAACTGTTTTACAGTAAGCAACTGTCAACATATAAACACAGAAACCAGCAAACACACATGTACATACACACACAATCTTAAATCCAATCACTTAGAAATGTATTAACAAACCTCTCAGAGCGGGAAGAGTTACAAACTGAAGTTTAAAAGGCTACTTAGGAGATAAGAGGTTTCGAAAAACATTTGTATTTTAGTCCTCTAGTCTTGCTCACTAAACACACATTGAAGTGAATGAGCCTGTTAACATGCACACCAATACTCTGATAACTCCCAAAAATCAGCTTATTTAAAAAATCAGATAAAGCATGAAAACAGTGTTTATATGAGATTTGAAATAATCTAGATATTCTTGTTTTTCGAGGAGTAATTTCTAATCAAAACAGCTTGACTGCTTGCTATCATTGTGGGCAAACAACACACAGAAATCTTTCCACATGGGGTTTGAAGTGAAATACAGATGTCCCAGTTTCCCAAAAATATTAGACAATTTAACGGATAGTTCACTCATTCTCATGCCATCCCAGATGTGTATGACTTTCTTTCTTCTGCTGAACACAAGCAAATATTTTTAGAAGAATATTTCAGCTCTATAGGTCCATACAATACAAGTGAATGGGGTCCAAAACTTTGAAGCTTCACAAATCCCATAAATGCAGCATAAAAGTAATCCATATGACTCCAGCGGTTTAATTCATATCTTCAGAAGCGATATGATCGGTGTGAGTGAGAAACAGATGAATATTTAAGTCCTTTTTGACTATAAATCTCCACTTTCACTTTTACAGTCTCCTTTTGTTTTTGGTGATTCACATTCATCATGCATATCACCACCTACTGGGCAGGGAGGAGTATTTAAAGTTAAAAAAAATGACTTAAATATTGACCTGTTTCTTACCGACACCTATCATATTGCTTCTGAAGACATGGATTAAACCACTGGAGTCACATGGATTATATGTTGCTTTTATGTGATTTTTGGACCTTTCTGGCTACCATTAGCTTCTAAAATGTGTAATTTGTGTTCGCAGAAGAAAGTCATACCCTCCTGGGATGGAATGAGGGTGAGTAAATTTAGATTTTTAGGCAACTGTCCCTTTAAGTCACACTTAAATATGTATGAATGTCATTGCATTAGATATCAAAACATCAAAGCAAGTGGCATTTATTTTAAAGAAAGATAGCACAAGCACACTTTCCAACCTAAATATTTCACAAAACGAAGTTAATTAGGTTTGAAATGTTAAAGCAGTACAAACTGTTTACAGTAGCCTACAATTGTATTTATTGTATTGTGACACTATAGTCATCAAACGCTGAAATATGTCAATAATTAATTATTTGACCTCCACCTGTGGTTGCTATGCTTATTATCTAATGCAATGGCATTCACACATTTCTAAGTTTCCAAAGACTTTTACACTTTTTTGTTTCAAAATGTATATTTCACTATAAGCCGTGAATAGGAAAACATACACCGATGAGCCAAAACATTATGACCACTCACAGGTGAAGCGAATAACGCTGATCATCTCCTAACAAGGCCACATGTCAAGGTCTGGGTAGACTAGATGGTAAGCGAACAATCAGTTCTCATAGAAATGGGCAGGAGTAAAGTCCTGAGTGACTTTGACAAGGTCCAAATTGTTATGGTCAGATGACTGGGTCAGAGCATCTCTGAAACGGCAAGGCTTGTGGGATGCTCCCGGTCAGCAGTGTTGATTACCTACTGACAGTGGTCCGAGGAGGGACACACCACAAACCGGTGACAGGGTGTTGAGCACCCAAGGCTCATTGATGTGCGAAGGCAACGAAGGCTATCCCATTTTGTACAAACCGACAGAAGGTTGTCAAAGAATATTTTAATGATTGTTACGGGAGGAATGTGTCACAACGCTCAGTGCATCGCAACCTATGGAATGGTTTGAGGAACATGACGGAATTCTCCAGAATTCCCCAAATTCCCCAGATCTCAATCCGATTGAGCATCAGTAGGATGTGCTGGACTAACAAGTCCGATCCACAGCGCCTCTACCTTGCAATTTTCAGGACTTGAAGGATCTGCTGCTAGTGTCTTGGTGAAAGATAGCACAGGACAACTTTGGCGGTCTTGTAGAGTCCATGCCTAGATGGGTTGTTGCTGTTTTGGTGGCATGCGGAGCACCAACAGCACATTAGGCAGGTGGTCATAATGATCGGGCTGAGCAGTGCAGGCAATAATTCAGATAAGGCAGGTGATGATAAAACTCTCTTCCTGTTTTTAAAACACACATGGGAACTATTCCACAAATATTTGCTGAACTCCTACAAAGTCTCACTAAACTCACATTAGCAAACACTCTAAATTATAATAAATGACTTGCCCCTTGTATGCATTAACTTACAGGGTAGAACCAGGTTAACAGAATCTTTATTTAGCATTAAGAACGGGTGGGAAAGATGGGAAATTCAATGATCCAATGGTTTAATGAGCTAACATGCGAGAAAGTGTGATCTAGTGCAGATAGACATTTGAGTCAGTTTCCCAACAACAATACAGTCAAATAGTCCAATGCCAACATTTCAGAAACCAGCATGAAGTTTGATGCTCCAGTCCAGGCTGGATTGGTGCCGGTCTAGCAAAGGTACTGTTGAGCAAGCACTCTTGGGGAAAGGTCAAGCTATGATGCTGCTCCATTGAGCATCAGTGAGTGTGTTTGGTAGCCAATGTGAAATGTACTTCACCTCTGACGGCCCTGCTTATTCATGTAGATTTATTGAAAGAAACTGTAAATGAAGGCCATTGAGAAGTTCCACTGCCCTTTAGTGTGTGTGCGGCAATCCTTCTAGAACAGGAACTATCGATTGATATGATTTCCCAAGACTCCACAAAATGGGGGAGAAGGGGGGAAGCAGTCGATTCTCTCAATCATTCCTCAAGGACCGTCTGTATAAACTATAAACCGTTTAAGAAGCTATTTTTCAAAGTGTGACTTTACGACTATCTGTTGCTATAAATTCAACTAAAACTAGAAGGTAATGTATTATAGTAGTATTTATGTAGTATATATATGTAGTATAATAGTTCATTTACTCATTCTCAATTTTTTTTTTTTCCAATGTATTTTCAGCAAAGTAAGACTTAAATTTCAGTCTTTCATCACACAAAGCTTTCATACAGTTTTTTATAACTTAATAATCATATGGTCTGCATCAGGGCTGGACTGGGGGGGTGTTCGCTATCCTATTCTGCATATCGCAGCACCGTTTTGTGGTCCGTTCTGCATCACGCGGCGGCTCATTGTTGCTTATCGCTGCGCATTCGGCGCATTCAAGCTCGGTTCTCCCGATTTAACTTAACGCCCCTGATTGGCCCAAAAGTGCATCGGCCCACCGGGAAAATGCAGTCCAGCCCTGGACTGCATTTATTATGCTTTCATGGTCCTTTTTGGAGCATTACGGCCAATTTGGGTTTGTAATCAGATGATGCCATTATATAGCGCACTTATATGGCGCCTTTTTAACCTTAGCGGTTAACCAAAGTGCTTTAAACTGCGTCACATTCACCCATTCACAGACACTCACACTCATCCACCAATGACGGCAGAGCTGCCATGCAAGGTGCTAGCCTGCCATTGGGAGCAACTTGGGGTTCAGTGTTTTGCCCAAGGACACTTCGGCATGTGGAATCGTGTGGGCCGGGAATCAGCGCTTAGTGGCCGACCACTCTATCACCTGAGCCACAGCCACCCCATATGAACTATTCCTTTATTGACAAAAGAGAAAATATGTGTGTGCCTTTTTATATGTGGCATTTTTCTGTAGTTATAGTATTCCGTAACATACCAATGAGAATTTAATAAATGGGGGGCCTGGGTAGCACACTCAGTGAATAAAGACGCTGACTACCACCCCTGGAGTTCACGAGTTTGAATCCCAGGGCATACTGTGTGACTCCAGCCAGGTCTCCTAAGCAACCAGAATTGCCCCTGTTGCTAGGGAGGGTAGAGTCACATGGGGTAACCTCCTGTGTGGTTCTCGCTCTCTGTGGGGCGTGTCCTGAGTTGTGCGTGAATGCCGCTGAGAGTAGCATGAAGCCTCCACACGCGCTATGTCTCCACGGAAACGTGCTCAACAAGCCACGTGATAATATCCTCCACCACCCAGATTGAGGCGCGTCACTACGCCACCACAAGGACTTAGAGCGCATTGGGAAATCGGCATACCGAATTGGGGAGAAAAAGGGGAGAAATTCAAAAACAAATAAAGAATTAGTTAGCCAGAATAAAGTACTCTCCAAGCACTCATATCATAAATGACAGCCAGTTTTCTGTCACAGGTGCAACCGCAACAGTCATTATTTTCAAGAGAATGACTTTTAAGAGAACATTGTTATTCAATCTGTCACACATATGCAGTTCATCCATTTCAGATGAGGACTGGTGAGCCAGGTGTGTTTTGAGTTCACACATATCCTTTATATGGTGTGTTTGGGCTTTTGTGCCAGAACTGTTGTGTACGTCTGATCAAAGCTGTGCGCTTCACTGGAGACATGCAGGCATGCAATAGTTCACCCTGGCGCTGGTGCTTGTCTTGGCATCACCTAAAAGCAGTCTTTGTTCCCTCATTCTAGATGAAAGAACCAATCCCTGACAGCTACCATACAGGTGAGACAACAACCTCAGTGAAACCAAGATGGTTTCCTTTGGGGATCAAAGTCGATTTTTTCATGTTTGCAGCAGAAGTCAAACATAGAGGGAATTTTTAAACCTGGTCTTGAGGAATCACGTACGTATACCTACATTTTTGATGTGGTATGTTGTACTTATTGCTGCAGTTTCCTAGCGAAATTAACACTAGAGCCGCAACACAACAATGACTTTTATACCGATTCACACAAATCACAAGCAAAACGGTATATTATCAATTCAGAAACACTTTTAGTCCTATTCCATCTTATGATGCCGAAAACACTTTTACTATAGGATAGTACCAGTAAAGCGATACATTTTAAAGTTGCATTACACAACTGAACCTCCGCGATATGTGTAATGAACCACGTAATAGTATTTAAAAAAAATGTTGCATAAGTCATGTCCTTTTCATGATATTAGGCTGGAATTTTTTGCAACAGAATTGTACCAACAACAAAAAAAGACACCTTAATTTTTTTAAGAATCTGACGAGTTCAAAAGGCCTCATTGAAACTATTAAAATAATTTTGAGGAGTCAAGATGAATCACAACACATTTTTATGGAATGTTACGGGTTCAGTACAAGATCAGCACAAATTAAGAAGCATTTGTTGCGTAATATTGATTACCACAACATAAAACTTTGACCCGTCCCTCCTTCTAGAAAAAAAAGAAGCAAAAATCGAGGTTACAGTGAGGCACTTGCAATGGAAGTGATCTTTTGTTCAAACTTGTGTATTATGGCACTTTTCCACCGCACGTTACGGTTCGACTCGACTCGCTTTACTTTTCTGAGCTTGCTTTTCCACTGCAGTTTAGTGCCGCCTCAACGTGGGTGGGATTATAGGCTGAACGTCATAGTTGTGCCGCCTCTACTGCCGTGACATCATCTTAAACGTGACACAAACATTACTGGCCATAAATAATAACACGACCGCTAGCTGTTAGCTACTAGCTCATTGTGCTGCATAAAGCAGTTGTTGCATGGTGATTTTACACAAGTGTAACAGTTAAATTGGTCTGGTTGTTTTAGAAGCTTCCAGTAGCTGCTCAACTAAATAAAGTGAAGCTTTCAAGCAGAGTATAGAGTTAACGTAACAAATGTACCATACTCCAATAACGCCGTGGTCGGGTCCAGGGCACTCTCCCTCCCATTGCTCGCCGGTCTATTGCCATAGCGTCCATTTAGAACCACTTCCACTTCTGTTTGAAACACTCCGGCTGTTGTGGTCCTTGATGGTTCTGTAGTCACTTTTAAGTTTTTTTAACTTTTCCCTACACTGTTGGTAGGTCCGGTGGTAAGCCGTGATGCGGCCAACAGCTGAGACACTTCCTTTTCGTTTCACGTCGTTTCGTTCGTCGCTAATGAGAGGAACGTCTGCATCTCATTGACCACGCCGGGGTTTTGCGCACAGCCATTTCTTTTTACAATTCGAAAGTCGCGTGAACAATTGATACTGCTATCGCTGTTGCTAACTATGGGGCAGTGGTGGCTCAGTGGTTGAGGCTCAGGGTTACTGACCAGAAGGTTGGGGGTTCAAGCCCCAGCACCACCAAGATGCCACTGTTGCGCCCTTGAGCAAGTCACTTAACTCCAGGTTGCTCCGGGGGGATTGTCCCTGTAATAAGTGCACTGTAAGTTGCTTTGGATAAAAGCGTCTGCCAAATGCATAAATGTAAATGTAACTTTAAAACTAGTGGGTTGATGTCCCATTTTGCAAATCCAGTGACGCTGGTAGTGACGATTCTCTCTGAACAATCAGTAATCTGCAGGATTTTGACGTCAAATTTAGTTTCGGCTCGGCTCGCTTTGAAACTTGACCGAGGTGGTCCTAAAAAAAGTACCAGGTAACAGGTACTACCACAGTGGAAAACCCCAAAAAGAGAGCTGAGTCGAGTCAAGTCAAGCTGTACCGTGCAGTTGAAAAAAAAACTTTATTTGAGCATTACGTTGTCATCGCAATTAAGTTGTAAAATTGGAAATAATTTTACACAGAAAGGTTTGTAAGTGATTTGATCACACTAAAATCATGTTGACACGCATATTGCTTACAAGCATTGGCTTGTTTGAATGTTTACAGATTGGCCCTATTCACTTTCATTGTAAATGCCTCACTAACCCAGATTTTTTCTAATCTTATTTGTGGTAATCAACATTTAGTCATTTAAGCTTAACTTACATTGAACACAGAATATTCCTTTAAGAATGTAAAAGGTCAATTTTGATTTCACATTGACTTTAAACTGTGGTCGCTCTCATCTCCACTCCGTGAAGTGCCATAAATTCAGAGAGGTCATTTATTCTAAGAGTTATCCATCATACAGGTATATGCTGTGCGTGATGTGGACTAATTCATTATGAGTGTCGGCGTGATATATAACAAGCACTCAAGAGGGTGAAGAGTTCAAGGTAGCAATTAAACCAGTTGGGGCAATTGAGCAGACATCAGCATCTTAAAACAAACACAAGTACAGCCAAGAGATTTACAACCTCTTTTCATTACCCAAATAAAAATGCTCCAGAATGGACACGGACAACTTTATGTAACAATTATAAAATATTCCCATGAACCTGACAATGGCAGGGTAAATTTAGTCTGACAAACTGAATGATGCCCTTATGCTGGGAAATGACTAAGGGGTGCATTCACAGAGAATGAATGGCATCCGCTGATAGCGTTGTTTAGTTGCACATGCTATCTGCGTTGTTTTAACTCCCTATCCACTAAAGGAATCATGCAAATCAGATAATGGTATTGTCACGAACATCGAGAGCACCTCCCCCTCCAGTCGTCGGAGATCAGATTCACCGGAGTTCTGAGTATAGACTATATTTCCCATGAACCCACATACTTAGGTCTGATTACTACGCAGCTGTGCCTTGTTTGTTATTCCCTATTTAATCAGCCTTGTTCTAACACTCTTTGCGAAGTCTTGTTTTGCTCCGGCTACAATTCCAAGCGTTTGTTCCAGTTCATTATCCTGTCTACTGTGTATCGACCCTGCCTTGTTCCAGTACCGTGTTTGTTAGCCGCCAGCCCTTTATTACCTTTGCCTGTTCCAAGTTCATTGATTGTTTGCTGCCTGCCCCGATCTCCTGCCTGCTCTCACGTTGATTCTGCCTGCCTCCTATATTCCTGTTTGCCCGTGTTGACCATTGCCTGTACCTCTTCTGTGTCTTCATTAAAATACTGCTGATGGATCCCAACCAGTCTGTGTCTTCGTTACAGAAGACTTCGCCAAACACCGATCCAGCGGTAATCTCCCGCATGGCAGAAGAGCTCTCAACTCAAGCGAATCTCTTAACAACGCAACAACATCAGCTCGCTCGACTTACATCAGCTGTTGAAGAGATGATGCGCTCCATGCAAGCGCAGCCCCAGTCTGTCTCTTCTTCGGCGCCCGCTATACCTCAAGCCAGCGCAGCTGACACCACTGTTCCGCACTTCATTTCTTCTACCAGCCCAAGGCTCGCGCTGCCAGAAAAATTTGATGGCACGCCCTCTAGATGCAAGGGGTTCATCATGCAATGCTCAGTTTTCCTCTCCCAACAACCTGCACTGTATCCAACTGACGAAAGCAAAATCCTCTTTATGAGCTCTGTACTCACGGGTAGAGCCCTCGATTGGGCCACTGCAGTCTGGACCAACCAGGGATTCGCTCAATTCACCTTCGACTCCTTCCGTCAAGGTCTGATCGACGTCTTCGATCACCTTGAAGGGGGTAAGAATGCAGGTGAACAACTACTGGCGCTCCGCCAAGGCAACCGCAAGGCGGCAGACTACACACTCTCCTTTCGTACCCTTACTGCACAAACCGGTTGGGTTGAAGCAACCCACAAATTACTATTTCGTCAGGGCTTAAACACTGAACTCCAGTCCGAACTGGCCTGCCGTGATGAGGGGGCGTCACTCGACCAATTCATCGCTCTGGCAATCCGAGTGGACAACCTCATCCGTTCCCGACGTCCTAGTCGTTGGTCACCACCTTCTTCTGCCATGTTCCCGATGAGCGACACAGCAGAACCCATGCAGGTCGACCGCACACACCTCTCACCCGAAGAACGTGAACGCCGCTTCTCCAATCGCCTCTGCCTCTACTGCGGCCGGGCTGGACATCAACGCGCCAGTTGTCCGAAGCGCCCGTCACAAATGCCACGCCCCGGGGTAAGTCTATTAATTTCTTCTACCCCGTCTGGAAACTGCCTCGAAGTACCTGTAAAGCTTACCTACCTTTCGGACAGTATTGTCACTCATGCCTTAATAGACTCGGGCGCGGGCAACTTCATTGATGAGAGTTTCTGTGAGCATTACCAAATTCCCCTGATCGCTTGTAATCCTCCCTTGACAGTGGCGGCGCTAGATGGTCGGCCTCTGGGATCTGGCAGAGTGTGCTTCTCCACCTGTGACATCACCCTGCAGGTGGGCTTACTACACTCGGAAACTTTACGATTCTTCGTCATCAACTCCCCTCGCAACTCTGTTATCCTTGGTTTTCCCTGGCTCGAATGCACAACCCACAAATCTCCTGGCAGGAAGGGCAAATATCTCAGTGGGGCCCGGGCTGTTCCACGCTAATGTCTTCAAGTAGTCCGACCTATCACCGTGGGCACTACCCACGCTAGTAAAAACCCGACTCACTTCCTGCGATACCCCATGCATACACTGATCTCAGAGAGGCGTTTAGCAAGTCCAAGGCTGCTCTACTCCCACCCCATCGGCTCCAGCGATTACGCCATTGAACTCAAGCCCGGCGCCACACCCCCTGTTGGTAGAATTTACCCCTTGTCCGAACCAGAGTCTCTTGCTATGAAGTCCTACATCGAAGAGGAACTTTCCAAGGGCTTTATCCGTCCCTCCACTTCTCCAGCGGCAGCTGGTTTTTTTCTTCGTTAATAAGAAAGATGGCTCCCTACGTCCTTGTATTGACTATCGGGGCCTAAATGAGGTTACCATTAAATTACGATATCCTCTACCACTCGTTCCCTCTGCCCTAGAACAACTGAGATCAGCTAAATTCTACACCAAGCTGAACTTACGAAGCGCCTATAATTTAATTCGCATTCGGGAGGGGGACGAGTGGAAGACCGCATTTTCTACCACTTCTGGCCACTACGAATATTTGGTCATGCCTTTCGGCCTTTCCAACAGCCCCTCAGTATTCCAGTCCTTCATCAATGACACTTTCCGGGACATGCTCAATAGGTGTCTAATCGTTTACATCGATGACATCCTGATTTACTCTGATTCCCTTGAAGAACACATTGCCCAAGTCAGAACGGTACTGAAGCTCTTGATCCAACATCAGCTATACGTCAAGGCAGAGAAATGTGAGTTTCATCTAAGAGCAGTTTCCTTCCTCGGCTACGTCATCAGCCCGGAAGGGGTGGCCATGGACAGCAGCAAGGTCCAATCCGTCCTAAACTGGCCTCAACCTAACACTGTTAAAGAGCTCCAACGTTTCCTGGGATTCGCCAACTTTTATCGGAGGTTCATCAGGAACTTCGGTACTGTCGCCTCACCTCTCACTGCTTTGGTTAAAAAGGGACAAACCAAACTTCACTGGTCCTCCGACTCTCTCCGGGCCTTCCATCAGTTGAAGGAGCGCTTTACCTCAGCTCCCATCTTACATCACCCTGACCCTGATATTCCGTTCGTGGTAGAGGTTGACGCGTCCAACACAGGCATTGGAGCCATTCTCTCCCAACGACAGGGTAACCCACCTAAATTATTTCCCTGTGCCTTTTACTCTCGCAAACTGTCTGCTCCCGAGCAAAACTACGACGTCGGCAACCGGGAACTCCTGGCTATGAAAGCTGCTCTAGAGGAATGGCGACACTGGTTGGAGGGGGCCAGACACCCATTTCAGGTCTTTACCGATCATCGCAACCTTGAATACCTGCGCTCGGCCAAAAGACTCAACCCCAGACAGGCCAGATGGGCCTTAATCTTCACCCGCTTCAACTTCTCAATTTCCTATCTACCCGGCTCCAAGAATGTCAAGGCCGACTCCCTTTCTCGACAGCACGAAGCCACACCTCAAAACCCCTTCGATGAGCCCATAATTCCTCCCGGATTGGTTCTCGCTCCCATCCAGTGGGACATCATGTCAGACATCACTCAGGCCCACACCTCCAACCCCCCCCCCTCCCGAATGCCCACCCAACCGAACATTTGTACCTCACAGTTTGCGGGAGAGGGTAATTCGTTGGGTACATGATACGTCACATTCCGGGCACCCAGGCACCACAGCTACAGTTCGCCTGCTTCAGAACCGCTTCTGGTGGGAAACTCTGTTGGAAGATACCACCGACTTTGTCAACAAGTCTCAGGTCTGTAACATCGCCAAGACACCCAAAGAGACTCCAGCTGGCCTACTGCAACCCTTACCCATACCCCAACGTCCCTGGTCACACATCGCCGTAGACTTTATCACCGATCTCCCCAGTTCTCAACATTACACCACGATCCTCACTGTCATCGATCGGTTCTCCAAGGCTTGCCGTCTTATCCCTCTACCCAAGCTACCCACTGCCCTCGAGACCGCTGAACAGCTCCTTCAGTACGTCTTCCGCTATTATGGTCTCCCAGAGGACATCGTTTCGGACCGGGGTCCCCAATTCACATCCAGGGTATGGAAAGCCTTCTTTCGTCTCCTAAATATTAATGTCAGTCTTACCTCAGGCTATCACCCCCAGTCCAATGGCCAGACAGAACGCCTGAATCAGGAAATAACCAAATTTCTCCGAACATACTGTCACCAAAATCAGTCGGACTGGAGTCGGTACCTCCCGTGGGCAGAGTATGCGCAAAACTCTTTACTCAAACCTGCTACCAACTTAACTCCCTTCAAATGTATCCTGGGATACCAACCCCCCCTGTTTCCCTGGTCCGGCGAACCTTCAGAGGTCCCCGCAGTTAATGACTGGCTTCGGCGAAGTGAGGGCAGTGAACCGATCCAAGGAACAAGCTGACCGTCATCGTCGCCCTGGCCCCAACTACGCTCCTGGTCAATGGGTCTGGCTCTCCACCCGGGATCTCCGTCTTCGCCTCCCCTGCAAAAAACTCAGTCCTAGGTATGTGGGTCCCTTTAAGATTCTCAGACAGATCAACCCAGTTTCTTTTCGTTTACAACTTCCAACTAACTATCGCATTTCTCCCACTTTTCATGTCTCCCTGCTCAAACCGGCTGATGGTCCGAGGGCTGAGGAGGAGGTGAGTTCCAGGCCCCCTCCCCTGATTGTGGGCGACGAGGAAGCTTTCCTGGTGCGGACCTTGCTTGACTCCAGACGACACCGGGGTCAGCTCCAATACCTGGTGGATTGGGAGGGGTACGGTCCGGAGGAAAGATCCTGGGTAAATACCAATGACATCCTCGATCCCAATCTCATTGCAGAGTTCCACCGGACCAATCCGGAGAGACCGGCCCCTCGACCCCGGGGGAGACCTCGACGTAGGGTCGCATCCTCGCGTCCGGAGCCGCTCACAGGGGGGGGGCTCTGTCACGAACATCGAGAGCACCTCCCCCTCCAGTCGTCGGAGATCAGATTCACCGGAGTTCTGAGTATAGACTACATTTCCCATGAACCCACATACTTAGGTCTGATTAATACGCAGCTGTGGCTTGTTTGTTATTCCCTATTTAATCAGCCTTGTTCTAACACTCTTTGCGAAGTCTTGTTTTGCTCCGGCTACTATTCCAAGCGTTTGTTCCAGTTCATTATCCTGTCTACTGTGTATCGACCCTACCTTGTTCCAGTACCGTGTTTGTTAGCCGCCAGCCCTTTATTACCTTTGCCTGTTCCAAGTTCATTGATTGTTTGCTGCCTGCCCCGATCTCCTGCCTGCTCTCACGTTGATTCTGCCTGCCTCCTATATTCCTGTTTGCCCGTGTTGACCATTGCCTGTACCTCTTCTGTGTCTTCATTAAAATACTGCTGATGGATCCCAACCAGTCTGTGTCTTCGTTACAGGTATAAAAGCAGCCAAATCACAAGTACAAATGAGATCTTGTTAATGGGTATTTCTTTAACTTTTGGCACTTATTATTATTATTTTATTATTTACTAAAAATGTTCAACAGTGTATATACACGTGCATTTCAGGAAACAACGAATAAAATGCAAGATAAATATCACTTGTGAGCAGAATATTTTTATACATACATTTTACATTTACATGTATGCATTTGGCAGATGCTTTTATCCAAAGCAACTTACAGTGCACTTATTACAGGGACAATCCCCCCGGAGCAACCTGGAGTTAAGGGCCTTGCTCAACGACACAATGGTGGTGGCTGTGGGGATCGAACCAGCGACCTTCTGATTACAAGTTATGTGCTTTAGATCACTACGCCACCACCACTCACCACTTTAACACCACTTTATTGGGGTTCATTTCCAATAAAGTTATCATTTTTAAGCAAAATTATGCAAAAAGTATTTAGAAAAAATTTAAAAAGTAAATGTATTTAGAAAACATAAAATAGTAGCTATAAAATTAGCTTTAGCAAGACAAAGCAGGCAGCCATTTTTCTTTTTTTAAAACATGAAAAAATTTCATTTCCATCAATGTAATTTCCACAACAGTCAATTATAGGTTCAATTATAACACAGTTTAACATCGTTAATTAAATTGTTGTTTTTTTCCAGTTGGGCTAACAAATAAAATTATGAAAGTTCACAATGAATTTTCATTTTATTATCACTGGGATTAATGGGCGGTAAACTTTAAATTATCACACGTGAGACTCGTTAGTGCTAAACGATGGCGCCAAAAGTGTCCTTTTCCACCTCATGGTGGTGATTTTGCAAACGCGTCTCACATGTGAGAATTTAAAGTTTTACCACCGAGTTAATCCCAGTTATAAAAAGGGTCATTCTGGTTGAGTACCTACTGTATTTGTGTGTTCCAAATGTCCTCATATTTAACGTGCGGTACAATACAGTTGCCCTTTGAATAGGTGGCTGCAAGCAAAAGTCCATTGATTACTGCAATCTATAACATTACAGTACAACTACAGCACACATTAGAGAAGAAATACATTCAATTGTTGTTAGTCCAGTGACAGGGCTTGTGACAGCAGCCCCTTTATACGTTACAATATTTAAGCAGACGTCTGAGTGGGAGAGCAGCTGCAGGTCCAGCCGTACTGCGGGTTGGTCACTCCGAGTTGTCAGATTTGATAAACGAGTGCCGAGCTGTTCAATTTCACATTTGGTCCTCGTCATATCCGCAGCTCGGTGATCATGCGTCACTGACCCGTGCAGGGCAGGCAGGAGGATATTGATAAAACAATTATATGCTCGCCGCTCATTTGATTTTCTATTTCAATTACCGCTGGCGAGGACGGGAGCAGCGAGGATTGCACTATTGATTTTTTTCCCTGTGACAGGAAAGAGCAAGACTCCTTCACAGGATGCTTTGATGACAATGCAGGGGTGTAATAACACACTGTCCAGTGTCTTTGGCTTTTCTATCAGTATTTCCCTTGCTTTGGTGAGACACAGAGTGAGAGAAATGGAGAAACTGAGAGAGAAAGACCTGTGATAAAGGGATGAGATGTCTGTATTTCTCTAAACTTGATATGTATTGTACCTATACGTATTGGAATGTAGTGCAATCCATATACTATACTTGTGTATGGACAAATAAATGCTTAATTTGTTGCTTAATTAAAGACAATCATAACAATATTTGTTGTTTTGTGTTAAAGTGATAGTTCACTCAAAAATGAAAATCGTTTACCCTCATTTATCCCCAACGGTAAGTAAAAGTATGTAATACTAAGTGCCTTATTAAACATCACTTACCATTGTTTCCAAACAGGTTTCCCTATAGAGTGCAATGAAGTGCAATTTGAATCTTAATGTATTTGACAAATAGACCAAGGTACAGATCTTTGCACTTAAGACTTAAAATAGGTCCCATGAGTTTTTTCCTGGGACATGATAAAACTGCCAAACGAAAAGAGGAAATAGCACTGTGTAACAGACATGTGAAGGCTTGTGTAGACGACTCATCTATAAAATATGCAACCCTTCCCTCTCGGCCTTTTATCCCGTGTGACAAAATTATGGACGACCGCCGATCACAAATGGCACTCATATCGCACACACACATCACAGGGGAATTGTAAAATATTTCAATACACAGCGGGGGGGGGTGTAGCATTCACTTTTGGGAAATTAACATTTAATGCAGCAATACTTTAGCGCAATTTAGTAAACCTGTCGAGAGAGACGAGGTGCTGAAAGAACAAAGGCAATGTCACACCTGTCAAGTGCTCTTGAAAACAGTCTAGTGGCGTTGTATATCTGTGTGACAACATTGTCTGCTAGCTACAGTGCCACTGGTGCCTAGAAAGCATTTCAGAAATGTTGTTGCATCTGTGTGTTGAAGTGTGTATGTGCCTATGTTCATATGTGTGTCCATTAAGGGTGGGCGTTATGTCCAAAACCTTCTAAGTAGTTTTATATAATGGTAACAGTGTAAATAATGATATAAGAGAGTGCAGTTAGTGCATAACTGTAGGGGCGAACATTTTTTATTCTAGTGGTAAGTGATAATTCTTAGACTACAGATCCATTTACTTTTATGAGGCTGTTCTTATGAATCTACAGTACACAACGAGTGTAGTACCATTTCCGATTGAATGACACTTCAATCGAATGACTGTTCTTTTCAATCTTCAGCATGACCAGTCTAACATAGTTCCCAAACAAATGAACTAATGAACTTGTTCTTTTGAATCTATTGCGTGAAACACATAGCACAACCAGTGTAGTCCGATTCATGCATGAATGTCTCTTCTTAGCCGCTTCTTTTGAATCTACAGTGTGCAACATACAGTATGCAACATAGAGCGCAACAAGTGTAGTACCATTCCAGAACGAATGACTCTTATGAACCGGTTCTTTTCAATCTTCAGCGTGACCAGTGTAGTGCAGTTCCCAAACAAATTAATCTAATTATTGTTCTTTTGAATCTATTGTGCGAAACACACAACGCGACCAGTGTAGTACGATTCATATACGAATGACTCGGTTAGCCGGTTCTTTTGAATCTGCAGCACAAACAGTGTAGTGCAGTTCCCGAACAAATTACACTTATGAACAGGTTCTTCTGAATCTACAACAGCCAATATACAACTAAATGCCACTGTAGTCCGATTCCCAAACGAATTACTCTTATGAGCCAGTTCTTTTGAATCTACAACATGACCAGTGTATTGCAGTTTCCAAACAAATGACTCTTATGAGAAGGTTCTTTTGAATCTACGGCTCAAAACACAGCATGACTGATGTAGTCCGATTCCCGAACAAATGACTCTTATGAGAAGGTTCTTTTGAATCTACGGCTCAAAACACAGCATGACTGATGTAGTCCGATTTCCGAACAAATGAATCTTATGAGAAGGTTCTTTTGAATCTGCAGCGCAAAACACAGCATGACTGATGTAGTCCGATTTCCGAACAAATGAATCTTATGAGAAGGTTCTTTTGAATATACAGCGCAAAACACAGCATGACTGATGTAGTCCGATTCCCGAACAAATGACTCTTATGAGAAGGTTCTTTTGAATCTACGGCTCAAAACACAGCATGTCTGATGTAGTCCGATTCCTGAACAAATGACTCTTATGAGAAGGTTCGTTTGAATATACAGCGCAAAACACAGCGTGACAGATGTAGTCTGATTCCCGAACAAATGACTCTTATGAGAAGGTTCTTTTGAATCTACGGCTCAAAACACAGCATGACTGATGTAGTCCGATTCCTGAACAAATGACTCTTATGAGAAGGTTCGTTTGAATCTACGGCTCAAAACACAGCATGACTGATGTAGTCTGATTCCTGAACAAATGACTCTTATGAGAAGGCTCGTTTGAATATACAGCGCAAAACACAGCGTGACTGATGTAGTCTGATTCCTGAACAAATGACTCTTATGAGAAGGTTCTTTTCAATCTATGGCTCAAAACACAGCATGACTGATGTAGTCCGATTCCTGAACAAATGACTCTTATGAGAAGGTTCTTTTCAATCTATGGCTCAAAACACAGCATGACTGATATAGTCCAATTCCTGAACAAATGACTCTTATGAGAAGGTTCTTTTGAATCTACGGCTCAAAACACAGCATGACTGATGTAGTCTGATTCCTGAACAAATGACTCTTATGAGAAGGCTCGTTTGAATATACAGCGCAAAACACAGCGTGACTGATGTAGTCCGATTCCCGAACAAATGACTCTTATGAGAAGGTTCTTTTGAATCTACGGCTCAAAACACAGCATGACTGATGTAGTCCGATTCCTGAACAAATGACTCTTCTGAGAAGGTTCTTTTGAATCTACAGCGCAAAACACAGCATGACTGATGTAGTCCGATTCCCGAACAAATGACTCTTATGAGAAGGTTCTTTTGAATCTATGGCTCAAAACACAGCATGACTGATGTAGTCCGATTCCTGAACAAATGACTCTTATGAGAAGGTTCGTTTGAATATACAGCGCAAAACACAGCGTGACTGATGTAGTCCGATTCCCGAACAAATTACTCTTATGAGAAGGTTCTTTTGAATCTACAGCGCAAAACACAGCGTGACTGATGTAGTCCGATTCCCGAACAAATGACTCTTATGAGAAGGTTCTTTTGAATCTACAGCACACCAGTGTAGTGCAGTTCCCAAACTAATGACTCTTATGAACTGGTTCTTCTGAATCTATAGCACCCAACATACAACTCAGCAACTGTTGTCCGATTCCTTAACAAATGCCTCTATGAGCCAGTTCTTTTCAGTGGATCAGAAACACTTAATTTGGAGAAGTTTCTGAATTAATCTCACTGACTAAACCAAGAACTGTTAGTGTAATGCTGTACTTAAGGCTCCCGAGACCTCAATCATGCATTGCAGTTACTGACTGGTTGTTTACATTAAATTTTGTAGTTAAAGTGAGGCTTGTAATCAGAGGAATTTTATTACACGAAGATGTTTAGAATTTTTATGTATATACAATTACTGTAGGACCATTTGTTGGATTGCATTTATGCGTTTAATAAATCTTGGAAAGTCATTTAAAAGTCTGTGAAAACACACCTTTTGCAAGATTTTTATTACATTTATCTCTGATTTGTTATATCTGCTCTATCATCATTTGCCAACAGAGTGGTGGTGTAGTGGGCTAAAGCACATAACTGGTAATCAGAAGGTTGCTGGTTCGATCCCCACAGCCACCACCATTGTGTCCTTGAGCAAGGCACTTAACTCCAGGTTGCTCCGGGGGGGATTGTCCCTGTAATAAGGGCACTGTAAGTCGCTTTGGATATAAGCGTCGGCCAAATGCATAAATGTAAATATAAATGTAAACACACTGCTGAGGCAGTAAATGCAATAACAATTACATTTATTTCCAAATAGTTCTTCCTAAAAATTAAGAAATGTTAATGAAACAATTCAACAATCGGAATCATTAAAAGGAATCAGTATCTGAACCATAATCGTTAAATTTCATACGATTTCCATCCCTACTATTGACTACATAAGTCATTGAATATCTTTCCAGTGGCATGTTTAACAGTAAACATTTGCTTCAGAAATCTACTTTGTGCTTTTAATACTAAACCAACACAGAAGTACATAAGCATAAAAGGAACGTGAAGGGTTTAAATCAATTATGCTCCATTCTCATGTCCATTTTCCGGGCCACTGATCCATGCCGCCCAGCTCTGACAGTTCTCCACAGTCTACAGGGTAAGATGAACACACCCGCCTGGGCTGAGAGGGTGTAATGAGCCACCCGCCACAGTCAAAATCAGTCTTAACCACTGTCTGCAGCCCAGTTAATGGCACATCTCCTGCCATCACAGTCCAATAATAAGAACAGCAGCATGCACAGGCAATGCAATGGTTTTCGAGAGATTGACTGCACGTATTACAGTCGTATTTTGGTCATTTTTAGTTATGTTTATGTTTTAAAGCATTAAAGCACACCGTAGAGTTCTTGAGGAAATGTTTCACAATGACAACAGTTTAGAAATATTGAATCTAGAGAGCAGAATATCACCACTGTGCAATAATACCACTTTAAGTGCAAATATTAGATCTGCTCTTAAACAACAGCCAGCATCTACACTAACACTGATATTTATTTACAACTTGAAATTGAAATTTACGTTTTCCCCTAATTACATTTTATTGCTCAAATAGAGATATAATATTCAGATTGATTTATTTTGTTCATTAGCTCTCTGTCAGATTGCCTGAATAATAAAATGTCCCCGGTAGACTTCAGAAGTGCTTACTTATTCAATATGAGCCATGTCTGTAAATCAACCTAATAAATCAAACACAATTGCATAAGCTTTACTTAAAGCTGACAACTGATATTGCAAAATGAGATATGCATGTTTACGAATATGCACACATGGCAAATATTGTGTGAAACGTATTCTGCATACTTGAGTTGAAGAGGAAGTTAGTACTCACTAGGGCAATGTAAAGACAGAATGCCACATCTGAATCAATTAAGTGAATGGAGATTGAACGAATCTTTTTTTAGTGAACAAATCATTCTTGTTCACTTCCAGGGTTTCGGTCATAAAGGACTTACCCTGCGTCCTGTATTTAAACAAGGATGCACTTCTCGGTAAAACAGTACGTTCTTTTAGGTATTCATGCGAGTAGTATGGATAGATTTAAAGGTAAATATTCCCTTAACCAGCCCATGATCCTCTCGTGTTCTAAAGTATCCTGTCACTGTTTTATGTGAGAAACCACTGCAAGCAATTCAGTCCGTGAGCTGTCCGAATCACGAACCAATTCAGACCGTTTCGCAAAGCTGTTTGACCAATTCATTGAAAAGAACTGACTCAAAAGAGCGATTCATTTGCAAATCTGGCATCGCTAGTTCACAGCCAACAGAAGAGTTCATTGTAGGCTAATATGTTCACCACTCCCTCCACATTGTGATGTCACACTGTGGTAGACATTTGCATCTGACCCTCTCCACAACAACATATAACACCTACTTTACCTTTAATCACTTAAGTAGCCCCGCCCAGTAACGATGAGCAGTGAGGTGGCAAAGAGAGAGCAGGTCAATCAACAGCCAATCAGAACAGTGGGCGTGTACGGTCAAGTCTTAAAGGAGAAGCAGCAGCAAAACAGGGCGTTTCTGACAGTGGGTCAGAATGAGGGTGGAAAATGATCATGTTTTACAAAATATATGACTGTTTTTGTGCACAAAAACGTTCCTAATATAATAAGTTGGGATGGCACCGCTACGATACCTGGTCCGGTATTGGCTCCGACACTGACCTTTTTTGGCGGATCAGGTATCGGTCCAACAAGCCCGATCCGATACTGTGTGTTAGTCATGCTCGTTACTGTCAAGCTCCAAAAATGACATAAAATAACTATACAAATAAAAGCCACTTTGTGCGATAGCTCTGTGAATCACAAAAGGCTGTGTTTAATAAGTAAGTATAAAATGCACACGCCGCTCCAGCGCGTTTTTGAACGGCGCTGCTCTGTTGACACACACTAGCAGCTATTTTTAGCCTTCACAGCACAACAGTGCGCTATATTTGAGCACTACTCACAACAACATCTCAGATGTAGATGCTCAATAGTTCGGTTCACTTATAATATGCATTTAGAACGGCACCGAAGGAGCATTTTACCAGAATTTGACTTAGAAGCAAATTAAACTACTGTGAACTAGCCTACAAACAGACACATACAGGACGTCCTGGAGAGTTTAGAATGTCAAAATAAAAGCCTGAGGGTTTTAAAGTTAAAGATGCACGATTGAGAAAGATTACTGTTGTATTCAAAATTCTAAAAGTCAATAATAATAGTAATAATAATAATAATATTTTATTATTATTATTATTTGTTTAGAAATTATAACAATATTTAAGTTGAATGGGTTCCAAAAAATAACTGTGAATGAAAAGTGAGCTGAAATCTTACAACTAAATTGAATGTTAATATTGCTGATACATTATCCAGTATACTAGTTATGTTAGTTAGTATACTAGTTATATATTTTGCACTATTTGTACTATTGTACCTTGTACTATTGTTTGTGAATACAAATCTGATTTGACAATCTATGAATATATCTACCTAATAACTTAATGGTTAAATTAAAATAAAGTAAAAAATGTCTACTAAAGTGTCTGTTTACTGAAAGCATGCTCTTAGGAAAAGTGCATTACGTTAAATTGTCCAATCAAACACCCATTGTGCTGAGAAGTGCCAAGATGCAAATCAAAAAGCATAGTCATAAATACACGCAAACACAGCTCTTTTACACTTTGGTGAGGAAGCATCTGTCAATGTAAAAAACATTATTGTCTGTCATAGACATGATGTTCTGTAGGACTGCTGGTGGCATTGGTGCATTTGTATTGACGAGCAGCAGCCGTATAGGTGTATTATGGCCCTTTAATGTGTGAGACGTAAAGAACCACTCACCTGTTTTCTCTTTGATTTCACAGAGCACGCTGAATAAAGCCGGCTTCATTCTGTGACAGTTTAGCCCATGCTTTCTTTCAAACAAAAACACAAGATATACAAAACAGCTAATTATTCACACATGGCATTACAATAGTTGATCGTTCCTCTATGAGTACTAAATGTACTCTTTATACTACATTGCACCTACATTGCAAAATAAATAATATTCTGTTTGATCTGCATTTATTTTTCTTAAAATGTACAAAAAGGATAAGCAACTGTTGAATGAATGCTTTTGACTTTTGGTAATATCTATTGTCTTTTACATAGTATATGTTTGGTAAACAAGTTATCAAAACCACATTACATTAAATGGTCTGCACATATATAGCACCTTTTTTAACCTAAGAGGTTACCAAAGCGCTTTACACTCTGTCCCATTCACTCACACACACACACACACACCAATGCTATGAAAGGTGCTAGCCTGACAATGGGAGCAACTTTGGGGTCAGGGGTCTTGCCCAAGAATACTTCGACATGTGGAGTCATTTGGGACAGGAATCGCACCAACCCTGGGATTAGCGTCCGACCCGCTCTACCACCTGAGCCACAGTCACCCCTTATATGAAAGGAATATTCAATACAACTTAAGCTCATTCGACAGCACTTGTGGCATAATGTTGATTAGCACAAACATTCATTTTGACTTCCCGCTCCTTTTCTTTAAAAAAAAGCAAAAAAATCTTGGTTCCAGTGAGGCACTTACAATGGAAGTGAATATGGGCCAATCCGTAAACGTTACAAATACTCACTGTTTGCAAGTATGGCCACTAGATGTAAACAATATGAGTGCTAAGATGATTTTAGTGTGATAAAAATTGCATACTAACCTGTGCAAAGTTATGTCCAGTTTTACAACTTCGTTGCCATGACAACGCAATGGCATAAACCCTAAAACAACATTAAAACGATGATTTAAACAACTTTACAACTCAAATAATACACAAGTTTTAACAGAAGAATTAATGGAAGTGGTTTTCTAAAATTATAAGGTTCACATTTCTGCCTTTAAACCCTCCAAAATTTTGGCCCCCATTCACTTCACAGTAAGTGCCTCATTGTAACTTGGTGTTTTGCTTTTATAAAGAAAAGGAGGGATGAGTCTAAATAATTTTTTTTGGTGATCATCATTACGCCACAAATGCTGTCGATTGAGCTTAACTTGTATTGGATCCGGAACATTCCTTTAAGGCAAGAGTCAACTGCAATGAAGATCATTTTGGGGCAATTTTTTTTTTATTTGTTTTTTTTTTATAAATGTCACAAACAGGTTTTATATGTTGTTGGTTTATATGCCAAAACAATGCATTGCTATCGTTGTATATTTAATTTTTTTTTCTTGTTTCATGAATTGTGCTGTATTCTGTAGCTAATTGTCTTAATGCGTACATTTTGCCAAAATGCCTATAATCCTGCAGGCTATTTAATAGCAGCTTGCGTTGTGACAACTTCCCCCATATAGTGTGCCAACATAAAATATCAGTGTGTATTAATTTATTGGAGATAACTGGAAATGCTCAATAGCTTTTTAGTAGTCAATACTTTATGTATGTGCATAATGCATAATGTTAACAATGCTTTTTTAAATACTTGAATCTACATATAAATACACATTGTTGACACTATAGTAATTATAGTAACATATAGGCTACACTATAAGTAAAGTGTTACCAATTATTCTGCAACTAACTTTGCTTGAGCCTCGTCCAAGCTTTGGTCGGTGATGGTCATAATTTGATGCAGAATGTCCCCCAAGTCCTGTTTATTTCTCGCGTCTTCATCTGTCTCGTGACCGTGAGTGACCGGTAATGCCACCGAGTATCCGGTGAGGGTCACCCCTCCAAGGGTGTGCATCAGATGGCTCTGCTCGTCCATGCTCCGTCACGAAGGGCTTTTAATTCCTTTAAATCCACACAGGAGAGATATTGATGCTGTCCGGGAATATATCCACTACATGGAGATGCAATACAACGCGTAAGAGTGCGCACAACGATCTGAAGTTAATGCAAAAATGTGAACAGCTTTAATAAAATGACTTCCCGGTCCTCAGATCTGGGATAGTCAAGTCCACTTTGATGCTTTAATTGTTCTTTATGCTGAATTCTTTACAGTGTTGCGCTCTCGCAATGTTTCTTCAATAGTCACGCGCTATTGATCCATCTAGTCCAGTTGCACCTTGTGCAAAACTTCAGAAGACCCCCATCCAATGGTTTCTCACCCTTAGTTTCATTAAGACCAAATAAACGAGGAATAATAACATAAATGTAATATGGTTTTTAATAAACCTTAGTTTTTAGTTTTTTCCTCCTTGCTGGTGCTGTTGAATAATAAAGTCAGGTTGTTAAATGCACATCAAGTTCTTCTAAATGATCTACAGCAGATGTGATGGGTGCTGAGATCACGCGTGCGTGGATTCCCGTGTGTTTCTGTTTCTCGAGCGGAGCTCCTGCTGTTCATGTACCGTTTTTTTTTTTTTTTCACGTCTCCAATAACAGACTGTAGGCTCCGCCCACCCGGGGCATCTGCGCAACTGTGTTGCCAATTATTATAAAAACTCGTTAAAATTAAAATGAACAATAATAAAAACAAATATTTTGTATTTATCTATATTTTAATTTTTTTTATATATATTAATTATTTATGATACTTTATTTTTATTATTATTATTATTAATATTATTAATAATAATAATTATTAATTCGAATAACTATTAATCATTAAATAATTAATTATTATTATTATTAATAATAATATTAATTATTATTTATTTTAATTACTATTAATCATTAAATAATTAATAATATTAATAATTATTATTAATAATAATAATAACAAAAATAATAATAACGCATTAATGTTTAATCATTATAATTATTATTTAAATAATTATATTAATACTGGTAATAATAATATTAGCAATAGCTAATAATAATAATAATAATAATAATATATATATTATTAAGTTATTTTGTAAGTGCTGTCAA